>NC_050573.1:120528153-120706674 GCF_011100635.1 Trichosurus vulpecula | reverse complement strand
TCCAGCATTTATTCTGATCTTTCAGATTTAAAAGGAAGGAAAATTAACATACTGGGTGACCAAATCAGGATCCAAGGGGATCTTGACGGGCTAGAGCTTTAGGCTGAATCTAATAAAATATACAAATGTAAAGTCTTATATTTGGGACCAAAAAGAATCATCTTCCCAAGTATAATATGGGGAAGGCATAGTTAGATAGCAACTGTTCTGAAAAGGATCTGGGCTTTACAGTGAACTGCAAGTCCATTATAAATCAGCAATGTGAGGTGGCAGCCAAAAAAAAAAAGTAATATGACCTTTGCATCCTAGCTTCTAGGATAAGAAGGTTCCACTGTACTTTGTCCACATCAGACCTCATCTAAAGCATTATGCTCAACTCTGGGAATCAAAATTTTTTAAAGGTATTGATAAGCTTGAAACTGTCCAGAGGAGGACAACCAGGATATAAAGATCCTGGAGCCCATGAAATATGGGGCTCAATTGAAGGAAGTGGGCATATTTAACTTGGAGAAGACTTAAAGGGTGGAAGGCATGATAGTGGTGGTCAAGTATTTGAAGGGTTGTTGGATGGAAGACAGATTGGACTTGTCTCATTTCTCCCCACAGGTTTAAACCAGAAGCCAGTAGTGAAAGTTGCAAAGAGGCATATTTAGTTTCAGTGTCAGGAAAACTGCCCTAACATTTAAATCTATTCAAAATTGGAATGGGTTGCCTCAAGAGATACTGAGTTCTTCCTCCTTGGAGGTCTTCAGAGTTTAGATCAGAGGATCAGAGGTGTCAAACATATGGTCCACAAGACTCCCTAGACACCCCCCTCCAAGTGGATTAAAATTTCATTGGGAAATATTTAACAAAATTTTAAAAATACAAAAGAGCATGGATAATGTTGATATGTGGTTTTCTAAATAAATATGTGACCAACAGAGATCTTTATGTAAAGGTCATTTCTATTTGCTTTTAACACCATTGGTCTTCTTTGACTCCCCCTATGGGGTTGCGACCCACAGTTTAAGAAGCACTGAAGGACTCATGAGTAGAAAAAGTTTAAGAAGCCCTGGATGACCACTTGTGTATGGTATGGTTGGTGGCAGTGGTATTCCTTCTGTTCATGGGTTGGATTAGATGACCCCTGAGGTCTTTTCCAACTCTCAAATTCTAGTTCTGGCCCTTCCACTAACTAGCTATGCTACCTTGAATAAATCACTTCATATCTGTTGGACTGTATGACCACTAAGGCCCCTTCCATCTATAGTAGTCTATGATTTTATTCATATTTGGTGTTCTTTCATTTGGTGTTTCCCCTCCTGGCACCTATTTCCTCCCTGACTGCTGTCCCTATGACTTAGCCATCCCATGCCCTCAGCTACTCTTTAGTTATATTCAACCCTTTATGACCACATTCCATTCAGGCTTACCCTCTCAAAGCATTTCCCCATGTTTTAGACTGTCCTCCCCGCCAATTCCTCCTGAGAACTACTGCTGTGCTTCCCATCAAAATATATCTCTCCTAAATTCTTCTTAGTACTAATAGACCAATATAAGCCTGTTTCAGAGGGTTACACTTGATGCATCACTAATTCCTGAGGCAGCAGTTGGATGAACACCTGTCAGGAATATCGTAAACAGGATTTATGATCTCTATGGGGCTTGTACCAAGTTATCTCTGAGGTTTCTCTCAACTCTGATACTATCATCATTAGTTTACTAATCAGGTCTCTTCTAGCTCTGAATGTCTATACCATAGATGGTTGAAGTTTCAGCACTTTGGAAGAGGAGTGGAAAATAGAGTTTTAATTAATGGGATGCTTCCCTGGCACCCCTAAAATAACATTACATAAGTGGAAGCCTCCATGCAGATGTAATAGTGATAAAATATATAAATATATAATTATATTAAATTAAATAATATAAGCATAAAACAATAAATTAAAATGTATAATTATAAATCCATAAGAAATATAGGTAAAATAGAATCTAGTGACTGATTTCAAATCCTGGTTCAGCCATTTATTAACTATGTGACTATAGTCAAGGGAGGGTGGGAGGAGCAGAGGAGAGTAGATTTAAGGGGACATGATAGCTATCTCTAGGTATTTAAAGGGTTGTCACACATAAGAGGATCAGAATTTTTTGCTTAGTGCCAGAGAGCCGAATTGGAAACAATGAGCTGAAATTGTGGAGAAGCAAATGTAAGCCCCATGTATGGAAAAACTTCCTAATAATTACAGCTAACAAAGGTGTAACGGAGTACCTTGAGCAATAGTGAGTAGTCCGTTACTAGATGTCTTCCAACAAAATTGTTGCAAAGTTATTAGACTCTGGAATATAGGGTCTCTGAGTTTCCCTCCAACTCTGAGACCAGTCAATCAACAAGCATTTATTAAGTGTCTACTATTTGTCAGACACTGAGTCAGAGATACAAAGTCAAAATTGAAATGGTCCTCAAGGATCTCCTGTGAGTCTTTTCTGTCAGTCACTCCATGAAAAACCTATGGACTAGAACAGAAACTAAACTGAAATATGAAAAACAGGTCTGTGGGTATAATAGGGTTATTGCAAATAAATCACTTGTAAACCTGAAAGGGCTTGAAAATGAGCATTAGTAATGCACATGTGGCTTTAATTACTTCCTACAACCTCCTTCTTCCCTCCCATTTACTTATCTTCTCACACTCCACACTTTTTCCTAATTAACCAGCATGCTCTAGGCTCTCTCAACATTCTCTAGTTTCTAGGCCCTTCTTCCTACTTCCATTTGCAAGTTTGTTCTCTAGTGTTTGGGGAACAGTGGCCAACCTTGCCTGCTGCTTTCTTGGCTGCCTTTTCCTCTGACATCTACCATATACTTCTCACAGGTCAGCTCTCTCAGGCCACACCAAGGCCCTCGGAGATTTTCTAGCTGTTCTCTCTTCTGTATTCCAACATCCCAATAATATTGCCATACTCCCTCAGTGCTATAGATCACCCTCAGTCCTTCACCCAAGTTCTTTGCTTTGATTGCCCCAGGAGAACAAAATCAAAGAAGTGGCAATGACTTTTGAGAACCAGAATCAAGCCTTGAATTGTCAGATCTTTAGCGTTCAGAGGAGAAAATCTAAAGTGAGTTCCGATATTTAATCTCTAATAATATGTGTACTAAGTTTGGACTAAGTCTGCTGTGGCTCATGTTCCTTCCTCTCATTAGGGTGAAATGTAGTCTAAAACTTGAGTTATGTTTTATATTCTGAAAGACAAAAATGAAAAAACAAGGCTTTTCGGCAATGTTTTAGGCTATAAAACAAAAACATGGCATCCACACTATCTGTGGGTAAACTTTCTAACTGCGGTTTTAATTAATTTGGAGCATCCTTTAGACATAAAGTTATACACACCTATTTTTTAAAATGGGAATATTGATCTTGGACTAGCCATAAATTCCTGCAATATCTGTCCTTAGTAAAAAGCCAAGACAATTCCAGGCCATTTCATTTTGTCTTGAAGACATTAGGCCAAAACTATCATCTTGTTGGCGGTATATATTCTGATTTATATTCAACAAAAGTAGTAAAAGGCTTTTATAGGGGAGACAGCCAGAGTGACATTTTCCTGTAAATCACCACCATTTTTACTGCCACAAAGTTCTGGGGCTGAACTTCAAATGCAACTGTGCTGTAAACTGTGTGCATGGAACCACATTCTTTGGGAATGAGAAACATATTTCCCTTGCCACTGTGAGCAACTCTACATTCCAATCCATTGCCAGCAGATGAAAGAAACACTCCAACCCAAGGAACACTCCCCAGGCTGAGGCAGTAACCACCCAGACACAGGTCACCCAGGACATTTCTGGAGAGCACTTTCCCTTCACCAACATGCATCATATAGCAGGATGCTCCTAAAATATCACTTTGGAAAACACTGGATGAAGAGGGAGGAAACCGAGGAAAGCAGGAATCAAGAAAATCAGTTCTAAGTTGTAAATGAGTTCTGTAAATCAGGAATAAAATCTATTATAATAAAATCCTACATGACACAATATCACCATTTCTGTTAACTTTATTTGGTCATGACAATAGGCTTTTATCGACTAATCAATCAAAAGTATTTATTAAGTAGTTACTATGTGCCAGAAGCTGTACTAAGCCCTGGGAGTAAAAATAAAAGGCAGAAACAGTACCTACCCTCAAAAGGCTTACATTTTAATGGAGAGACACATGTATATAAATAAGTACATACAAGATAAATACAGAGTATATGGGAGTTAACCTTAGAGGTGAAAATACTAGCAGCTATATGTGTGATAAGAGCCATTCCCCAATAACTAAGTGGTCAAAGGATAAGAATAAACATTTCCCAAAAGAATTTCAAATTGTTAACAACCATAGGAAGGAATAATTCAGAACAATAATAATAAGAGAAATGCAAATCAAAACAAATCTGAGGTTTCATCTCATGCCTTGCAAATTGGCAAAGACAAAACATGGGAATAGTCATTGTTGGAAGGGTTTCTAGAAGATAGGCACATTAGTACGTTGTTGGTAGAGCTGTGAATCAATCCAACCATTTTGGAAAGCAATTTAAAATTATGCAGATAAAGTTACCTTTCAACTCAGAACTTCCACTAGCAGGCTTATACCCCAAAGAGGTCATTGACAAAAACATACACCAAAATATTTGTGGCAGCACTTTTTGTGGCAGCAAAGAATTGAAAATGAAGTAGATAAAACAATTGATTGAAAAATAGCTAAACAAATTGTGGTTGTATTAATATAATAGAATATTACTGTGCTGTAAGAAATGACTAATATCATAAATATTGAGAAACATGAAGAGTTACACAATTGATGGAAAGTGATAACTACAACAATGTAAATAGAAAGAACTATAGAACAATCAAAAGCAAATTGTGCAAAATTGTAAGAGACAAGCATGGCCTCAAAGAAGAGATATGAGAAATCACCCTCGTCTCTTCCTTTGCAGAGCTGGGAGGTCCATAAATGCGAAACGTATATAGTCAAGGTTTTTCTTCTATATGTTCATCAATTCTGCTGATTTTTAAAAGTCTTCCTCCTTTTCTGTTTTTTTTTTCTCTCTAAAAATACTATTTTTTTATGAGAGATGGTTCTCTAGGAAAGAGGAAAACTGGGAGAAACTCTGGTGATATAGAAAACAAAAGATATCCGTAATAATTTGTTTCAATCAAAGAAAGTGGCATGGAGTGACTTCATTGAATTTGTTGTCAGGAGTAGCTAACCTCAGATGGCAGATGACAATGTCAAGGGTCTAAAGGACATAGAAGCAGGCTAAATGAAAAAACCTAGAGGCCCTAAGGATGAAGTATCAGGGAACATGTTTCTTGTTATCCACTGTCTTGCCAGAAGAAACAGAGCTGATGATTCCTGTCTCATTCAAGCCATGTAAGTAATCAAGCAGCCAGCATCTACTTGTACCAAATCTAAACTGTGTTGGGGGGTACAAATAAACAAATAGCCTCATATTTCTAAGAGTTTACATTTTATAGGGGGCATGGGTATAGGGAATTGAAGAGAGATTAACACATGGTATTCTAATTTACATTATATTGTGTATCAGTAATGTGGTATAGTAAAAAAAAAAAAAAGGCTGGGGAGGGGCAGCTGAACTTGTAGTCAGAAGACACTTGTGTTCAAATCTTACCTCTAGCACCTGCTCTGTGACCCTAGAAAGGTCACTTCACTTCTCTGAAACTCAGTTTCTTCATCTATAAAATGGACATAATAATACTTGCCACAAAGGGTTGTGTGGGGCTCCCATGAGAATCTATGTAAAGTGCTTTGCCAGCTTTAAAATGCCTTATAAATGTCAGCTATTGTTATTTATTTACATACATAGTTAACCACTTCTAATAGAATGTAAATGCCTTAGGGGGCAGACATCCTGTCTTTTTTAATCTTTTCTTATCCTCTAGTGCCTACTCTTTTTTTTTTCTATATAGCAGACACTTAAGGACCATTTGTTGAATGAAGGAACAAATGAATGGATGCAACATTTAAAATTCTAATGGGATTCATGATGGGGGGGGGGGGAAGCTGATTCAATGTGGGTCTTTAGGGGAAATATGAACAATCTTAGATGTTCTACTGAAAAAATTCAAGGAATGAGAACTGGAAATCAGCCTAGCCTTTTGTTAAGTACTAGCATGCTAGTTTAGTCCCTTCAGGTAACCCTTCCAATGCTCTGCTTTATTATAGCTTTTCATTTGCTAGAAATCACGACTCAAAAATAGTTAAACCCAGTTTTTCTACCAAATAACCAAAACTTTACCCATATGATGTTCAGCACATGTTGCTGCTGTCAAAATATGCTGTCAACATGGTTTGGATTTCAGCAATTCATGCTGTATCTGTCTTTCCTTCTTTCCTTACTTCCTTCCTCTGTGTACCTCCCTCCCTCCCTCCCCTTCCTTCCTTCTTCCCTCACTCCCTTTCTCCCTTCTTTTCTTTCTTTCTTGTAGGAATCTCCCCATTAAGATCATCCAAAATATTCACAAATGCTAATGTGAGATAATAATAATAGCTAACATTTCTATAGTGCTTACTGTGTACCAGGAACCATGCTAAGCCCTTTTCAGTTATTATCTCATTTAATCCTCATGACAACCCTCTAAGGTAGGTGCTATTCAGATGAGGAAACTGAGCCAAGCAGAGATTAAGCAACCCACACAAGGTCACACAGCTAATAAGTGTCTGAGGCTGACCGCAGGCTTTCTTGACCCCATGCCCAGTGCTCTATTCACTAAGCCACATGGTATAGGGTAGGCTATGACTGCCATGTAGCTGAGGAGACCAACACTTGAATAGGAATTTCTACCCTACATTTAAATAAGGGTTACCTCCAGTCTGGCTCTGTTGCTAATACTACCAGACCCCACTCCTACCAGTAAATCTGCTTTTTTGATTGGCATTCCTCTGTACACCTTTGCTCAAACCTCTGTCCCCTATCCCTTTTGATTGCTCTCATCCAGGCTTGTCTCCCTTGGGTTACTTTCTTTAAGTCCACTCCTGTGCTTGCATCAGGAAGCCTTCAAGAGGAATATGATGGACCCAGAATGTGATTTGAATTTGAATTTTATTCTCATTTCAGAAATTCAAAAACTAAAAGAGAGAATATGTTTGGGGAAAGATAAGTGATTTATCCAGTGTCACAAAGGTAACAGAATCACAGAATTATGGAATTTCAGAGTTGGAAGGAAGCTTAGAGACCTTCTATTCAAACTTATATCTGACCAAGAATCCCATCTACAACCTACACGATAGTCATCTATTCTTTACTTGAAGGAATACTTAATAGGGAACTCATTACTTACTAAAGAAAGCCCCTACTAATATGACAAAAAAGGAAAATGATAAATGTTGGAGAGGATGTGGGAAAATTGGGACACTAATGCACTGTTGGTAGAGTTGTGAACTGATCCAACCATTCTGGAAAGCAATTTAGAATTAGGCCCAAAGGGCAACCAAACTGTTTGATTCAGCAATACCACTACTAGTTCTGTATCCCAAAGAGATCATAAAAAAGTGAAAATATACATGTACAAAAATATTTATAGCAGCTCTTTCTGTGGTGCAAAAAATTGGAAAATGAGGGGATGCCCATCAATTGGGGAATGGCTGAACAAGTTGTGGCATATGAATGTAATAGAAACTAACAGGTGGATGTCAGAAAAACCTAAAAAGACTCATAAGAACTAATGCAAAGTCAAATGAGCAGAACCAGGAAAACATTGTACACAGTAACAGCAACATTGTGTGGTGATCTCCTATGAATTACTTAGCCCTCCTCAGTAACACAATGATCCAAGATAATTACAAAGGACTCATGATTGAAAATGCTATCCATATCCAGAGAAAGGACTGATGGACTCTGGATGCAGATCGAAGCATTCTATTTTCACTTTATTTTTTGTGTTTCTTCTCCTTTTGATCTGTTTCTTCTTTCTTCTGTGATTAATATGGAAATTTGTTTTACATGACTGCACATATACAACCTATGTCAAATTGCTTTCCATTTTAGAAAGAGGGGAGAGAAGAAGAGAGAAAAATTTGGAGCTCAAAATTTAGTAAAAATGAATACTAAAATTTTTCTTTATATATAATTGGAAAAAATACTAAAAAAAAAAAAGAAAAAGAAGAAAAGAAAACCCAAACCAATCTGGGATCACAAATATTTTATTATATCTATACATGGTTCTCTGTAAAGAATTGGGGGTGGAGAGAGGAGGCAGAACGTAGCAAACTCCAGAGAGATTCCATTATGGGCAGGGAGTCACTAAAATTCTGAAGTACTATCTTCATAGTCCACAGAGGTAAGAAAGAAGAATTTATTTCAAATTATCAAGATTTACAGAGCTTTCAAAGTAGAGGTTAAGCATTAGCAAACTCAAAAGAGCTCCACCATTCTAAAAGTTATATGTACCAAATCTAAAAAAAAAAAAGTTTGTCCAAGTTATTAAGTGCTATATAAGACACATACACAGATGCACAAAGAGACATACAACATAAAGCTTCTTTTTTGAACCAAAGGTGCTGCCAAAATAGTTGGGAAAATAAGATACAAGAAAAGCAAATATTGGAAAAGTAAAATAATATAAACAATATAAATATTATAATATATAATATAAATAATATAAATATTGTTGAAGGTTTAAGCAACAGTTCAAAACAATAAAGAACATAGTAAACTCAATGACCATTTACAAAGTGACTATTATAACCGTACATATATATGTTCCTAGACATTGGGAGAAATCCAAATATAAATTAGAAATAGTCCTTATTTCAACGATCTTTCAGTTTAGTAAGGGGCATATGTCATGTGCATTTGTTAGCCTAATTAAGTCCCCTAACTTTTGGGGGCCTTCGTTTATTCATCTGTAAAATTAAGATAACAATACCTTACTAACTTAAAGTAAGTATAAGCTACTTTTTTCTTATTCTTTTTCTTAACATCATCATCATCATCCTCATCCTTCTTATCTTATATTTGATGGAGTTTAGATAGAAACAGTCATAGGACAAGTTACTATTCTATAATTATTCTTTGATTTTTGATGTCAATAAAATATTGTGGAGGTAGATTTTTGTAAATTTTATTTTATAAGTTCATTAAAAGCATCTTCTCAACAACTCCAGTAGCAGACAGGAGAATAGGGTTCATATGTATTTCATTCTGTTCCCACAGAATTTGATTTCTTCCACTTGTTCTCCATATATTCATTCCACATGGTTTAGAGTTTATGTGTAGTTGGTATGGCAATATCTTCTGAAAACATTGTTTTGAAATTTTTGTGGGTCATTATGCCTGGGCAATTGTGGATAATAGTTTTGTTTGTTATGATGCTCCAGTTCCAATAGATTTTTCTTTAGTTGAATTATCAAAATATCTTGGGGTATGTATTTGTAATATAAAATTTATCTGTTAATTTTGGAGGGATGGTGAGCTTCTGATATGCAAGTCTGGCCACTTTATTGTGTCTCTCTAACTGCTCAGTAAGTGGTTTTTTTTTTGCAACCTACAGAGATATGTTATATGGTTTCTTTTATTTCCTAGAAAATTCTGTGCCAATCACTAAGCATAGACCCCTTAATTATAATCTTTATATGCTTTCTTATGGCATTGACAGAAATTTAACACTATCAGAAACCCCTATATAGCTAAAGAAAAAAAGTACTTAAGAATGATCCTCCTATGTCAGTATGTTGTCTGAGTTCATGTGGATGTCACCTATGGAGAGTCTTTTGGTACCAGTTCTGGCTCTTAGCCATTTATGAAGATAAATAAATATATCATGCTCATTAAATCCAGTGTTACATATCTATTGTGACTCTTTACTATAGCTCTGTATAGTGGTGTCTGTTCCAGAAGCATTTCTGTAACTTTCCAGCTTTTTTACTCTGCAATCTAAAACCATATAACATCCTCTTCCTCCTTTTTGATGATGAAGCATTCACTTTCCCATTGTTGCTTTAGTATGATTTGTTCATTGTTTCATTAATATTATATGTGTTTTTGTTTGGATATTCCTAAATCTATTGTCCATTTTACTGTTCTAATAGAATACATTGAGATTTCAATGCAAAGACATGACTTACCCTAAATGTGCACTTAAGGAATTAACTCCCATTTAATTTTGACTTCAGGCTGCCAGCAAGTCTCTTGACATATGCAGCCACAGCTTTCTCCTAGTTAACATTATATTAAATATATCACCCATAGAAAACTAAAATATTTGTCTTTTGTCCATTGGAACTTTGTCCATTGAATCTGTTTAATCTCTGAATGCTATGCAAAACCCTCAGTCTCTATTTTTTCCTTGGCATATATTAAAAATTGTGTGCTTATTAAAGCCAATTGGTATTGATAATGAATTTTTGCTTAATTTGAAGATCTTCCCATCCATTAATAGGTCCATGCGACCTGCTTACATCACATGGAAGCCTAAGTTACTTGTGGTAGAAGGAGCTTGCTGAACAGGTGGAACAGAAAAGGGTGGAGCAGGAAGGATGTTAGTGAGAGCAGTTAGAGCTGAGGGAGAGAGAGGAGGCAAGTTAGCTGAGCTATGAGTGTTTGTTTGTGGGAAGGCCCCAGCAGGGAGGGGAAGGCTATGGAATGGAGTTGCTCTCTGTCGTGATAACGTGTTTTAACTTCTTTTTGCTATGATGATTTGGTTTACTAGTGTTGGGATTTGGCTTTCTGGTGCCTGAATAAATGTTTTGCTTCTGTCTTCTTTATGGAGAGCCTGTTGTATTTTGCAATTCAGAACCACTCTGGTATATTCATAGTAATAGCAACCACTGTGAATATTGCCTTGGCAATACAATATAACTGGAGAAAGTTTCCATAAAACCAAAGTATTTTATCTGCTTTTCAGCAGGGTCATATAACTTGATGTGATTCATATACATCAATTAAATAAAGTCATGGTTTGCTGTATCTCCTTCTTTGACCAGAAAGTCATATTTAGTTCTATTGAAGAGAATACTTATGAGTTTAGAATTAGTCAAGACCATGAACTCAAGCTCTCTCTGTGAAAAAATGCCATATTTTGTGTCTATTGTTCTTGACATTATTTTTATTGGTGGCATAATTTAAGTAGAGAAAATCGCTTTTCATATGGATAGCAAATATTCTCTTGTTCTCATTATAAATGGGCCTGTTTTATAAATTTTTAACTGCATAAAAAGGCTACAGATAGTGAACTTATTCAAAAGATTTGTGGTGATCAACAAAGGTGGCATGTTCAAAGATCATTTAATAGATAATGAGTAACTTGTTGGTGCATCTTTTTGTTCCTCAGACAATAAGTAATTTTCTTCTGTTTATAAATGCTTGGGAACATACAAAATGAAATTCCTTTGTATAGAAAAGATAAATATATAATTGGGATTTATTTTCAGAGGTCATTGGCATTTTACTTTCTAGCAACAGCATCACAAAGTTCTGCTTGTTATTACTATGATTATTTCTTTATCATTTTTTTAGTTCAAATAGAAATTGTTATTCTACTATTGTTCTTTAATGTGGGAGGCATCTAGGTGGTGAAATGAAGTCAGGAAGACCTGAATTCAAATGCAGTTTCAGGTAATAGCTATATGACCCTGAGTGAGTCACTTAACTTTTGCCTCACTTTCCTCAACTAATATAAAATAGGGGTCATAATAGCACCTACCTTACAGGGTTGTTATGATGTTTAAATGAGTTAATATTTACAAAATGCTTGGCACAGTGCCTGGCACATAGTAAGTGTTTAATAAATGCTTATTCCCTTTTCCTATGTTTAATATAAAGGTCAATAAAATAATTCATGTTTGTACCTGAATGAAAGTGTTGATACCCAAGTTCATCTCTTGAGTCACTGGAAACATCTTTTGGACAATTCCAGTAGCAGACAGGATGATGAATACAATACAAAAATTTTCCCACAAGGTTCTCATTACTTTAATTTGTTTTCTGTATTTTGTCTTAAGTTTTTAAGTATTCAGCATGGTATTCACTATTAAAAACATTGTTCTTGAATATTTGTGGGTCACTATTAGCTCTGGATTAATGTTATTTCCTCAAATTGTCGCAGTTTGTTTTGACATGTTGCATGATTTCAACTATTTTCTTGTAAGAGCCTCCCGTATTCCCTGTAAGAACTCTCTTCCTGTTCTCCACTTTCCACTCTCATCCCACCTCCACAAGCTGCTAAAGTGATTTTCCTAAAGTGTAAGTCTAAATATCACTCCTTACTCAATAAACTCCAGTGACTCTATCACCTTTGAATTAAACTATAAACTCCCCCATTTGGCATGAAAAGACCTTCAGAATCCAATCCTATCCTCCTTTTCTAGTTAACTCACACAGTTCTCCCCTTCACATGTCACTCTCCAGCCAAACTGACTTTCAGACTTTTTCTCATACATGGTATTCCATCTACCATCTTTTTGCCTTTGTACTCTTTACCTCTTTACCACCATTTTCCTAGTTTACTTCCAAGCTCATTTCAAGTGCCACTCATATATGAAATCTTTCCCAATTCCCCATCAAAAAGATGAAAACAAGATGATGTTGCTGTCGATAATGATGATGGTGTTGATGATGACTCTTGGGTTTCATTGTTGTTTAATCGTTTTAGTCATGCCTGACTCTCTGTGACTTCAACTTGGGGTTTTCTTGGCAAAGATACTAGAGTGGTTTGCCATCTCCTTCTCCAGCTCATTCTACAGATGAGGGATCAAGGTAAAGATGCTTAAGTGACTTGCCCAAGGTCACACAGCTAATTTCTGAGACCAAATTTGAACTCAGGAAGGTGAATCTTCCTGACTCCGGGACCAGCACTCTATCCACCTAGCTGCCCTCTTGAGACCCAGATCATAAGGCATCTTATGGGGGTGATGGACAATGACAAAGCAAGGGAATGAAAGCTAGAATGAAACACAGCAGGGATTTTGTGTGCCTTTAGACTGCTAAGGTACCTACGAAGGCCTAGAAAGAAACTAGAAATACTGATCAATTGGACTTTAGAACCCCAGCCACAGTTAAGAAACTCCCTCATTGAATCTAAGAAATAGGCCAGGCAGAATAGGGATACAACCTGACTCTTCTTGAAACTGTTGTAATGATCAGCTTTCCATGGAGGACAGTAGAGTGAGGTGTGTGCTCCCTCTTGTTCTGGAACCACAAGAAGGCAAGGCATAATGGAAGAAATCACAAATACCAAGACCCAAACTACTGGAAATAGTTTAGTTCAAATAGCACTGTACACTAATGTGGGAAAATCATGAGGGCACATGACACGGCATGAAGATATAAATACTTTATACACTAAGTACTATTTCACCACAAAATTGGAAATGGGCCTCACTGGTTATAGGCAAAGATTTTTTAGGACTTCTTTCGTAATACCTTTGGCCCCAGGTCACACAACAATGATTGGCTGTAGATTTATCATCATAGGACCTGTTTATCTGAGGTTGATGAGCCTCATTATGAAAGGGTTGGTCACCAGTTCATTTTTTCAGTCATAGACATTGACCAAAAACCACTTACTTATATAAACTAAAACATAAAAGTGGCACTGATGGAGGAAGAACAATGATGAATTCCTAAATTATAGGTCTAATCAGCTTTCAAAAAGAAAATAAAGGAATAAAATGTAAACCAGACCATTCTATGTAGTCCCTTATAGCTAAATTCAGCCTCAAGCCTCACCCTCCTTACTATTAACTCTTTTTTTAAAAAAAATTATAACCCAATGCCTTTCTGCTGTACTTTAAAGAAACTCTTCTGGTTCTCAGGGTGGAGATGAACATCATTCCCTATATAATGATGCTTCACATCCTTGAAAGCTATTCCTTTACTATCTATCTTTTGAGGAAAGTAGGTCCAATTCCTTTAGTCTCTCATTGCAAGGCCCAGTTTCAAGCATTGTAATTATCTCCATTGCCTTTCTCTAGACCAAGTTCTCTGAGGCTATGCCTCCAAACAACCTATTAATTTAGTCAATTCAATTTTTAAAAGTCAATTTAGGGAGGAAATCAGCCAGGCCATTTTCTGGACATTGCGTAAAGAAAGCAATCAATTGATTGACAGGCTTTTTTCCATTTCCAACTTGGCTTGTGTGGCATTCAGTTGATGCAGTCTCTGTCACTCAAGCTACATCAAATTCTTCCTTTTCTCCATAACTTTAAGTGCACAAATTGACTTTGGACTCCAGAAGACCAATGCAAAGTTGGGCAAAGGGTTTCAGGCCTGAGTCACATAGACATGGCCCAAGCTGGGTTGGAATGTTTATTTTTGATGCTCATTGTTTCTCAGGAACAGTTTTCAGTTCTTCCCAACTCAGGTCAGAGACCAGGGAAACCCCTTAATACCTGAGACCATTTTCTTTCAGCTTCTTTACTTTTCAAGTAAAGTCTAGCTAAATATTCATACATAGGTAAGTCAAATCAATAAGAATTTAGTGAACACAAAATAATCCAAGTACAAGGGGGAAAAAAGATAGTACCTGTCCTCGAGGAGCTTACCTTTTAATGGGGGAAGATAATATATAAAAGGGAGCTGAAAAAAAGGAGTAAAGGAAATAAAGGTACCCTTGTGGGGGGAGTGGTATGGTGGACAAAGTCTTATAGAGTGAGGAGTACAGCCTGGAAAAGAATGAATACCAGTGGCCTTCTGTTTAAAATGTAGGTTCTGGGATCGACTAGTCAATTAGAGGGAGACATCACAAGGGCTGAGGGTACTTCTGATATGAGTAGTCCAGAAGTTGTAACACCAATGTGATATCCATAGCAGCTGCTATGAATATGCATATGTATTTCCAGGGTTGGTTCAAAAAATATAATAAACTCTCTTCCTCCAAGACAAAACCAAAATATTTATTCAGAACATCATTATGGAGATACCAGAAAGCAAAATTTAGCAAGGTACTCATCACCAATTTAGGGAGCACTGACATCTTAAGCATTCTTTCTGTCAAGCCACCCAAGCAAGTTCCTCCCTTCACCCCTTTGCACTTCTCTCTACCTGCACCTCTCCCTCCAAGCAATACCATATATACAATTTCCAATCAAAGAGACTGAGTAGCTTGGAAATCAGCACTTAATTGGAAAAGTGTGAAAATCCCTGTGGCCCACAGTCTAACTGGCTCTATGTGAGGCTTGTTAATGGATGGGGAAGATCTTATATCCCATTAACCCTACAGAGGTGGAGTAGACTTCCAAAGTGAAGAGATTTCTATGGCATAGTAGACAAAGTCCTGTGAAGGTGATATAGTAATGCAGCTTGGAGAGGAATACACATATCATTTCTACCATGGTACCAACCATTTCTAAATCATTCGGTCATTATCCAGTGTCCTGACTACACAACAAAAGATATGTTTAGACCAATGTTTTCACGAAATTAAATGACTAGTTTAAAATAGAGGTTCTTGATATTTCTCTATGTTGTCATTGATCCTTTTGGCAGTCTGGGGGAATACATGGACCCCTTCACAGAATAGTGTTTTTAAATAATTGAAGGAAATGCTGAATTGAAATTTGAGTTTGTCATTCAGTCATTTTTCAATCATATCCAACTCTTTGTCACTGAATTTGAGACTTTCTTAGCAAATATACCAGAGTGCTTTACCATTTCCTTCTCCAGCTCATTTTACAAATGAAGAATTGAGGTAACGTTAAATGACTTGCCCAGAGTCACAAAGCTAGTGTTTGAGGTCAGATTTGAATTTAGGAAAATAAGTCTTCCTGACTCCAGGCCCAGCACTCTATTCACTGTACCACTTAGCTGCCCCAGTTAGATTTTAGTGAAAATTAAAAAGTAATTTTCCCCACCCAACTTCATCTGAAATCTATCTGCAGATCCTTAAGGGGCTTGTGGGCCCCAAGTTAAGGAACCCTGGTTTAGACCAAAAAGACAAAATAGTTATATGTGAATATAGTGACACAGATATATCCATATATATTTATTTCAATATGTCAAAAATTCATGATATACTTCTCCAGTGTGAGTATTCCCACCTCCACCTTTTATTCCCACCTTTATGCCTTTTCAGGAATACCATGAAAATGCATAAAAAGATCTTCCTCTTCTCAGTTTTTTAGAGTCCTTAGGATCCTTCAAAGCTCAACTCCAAACCTACCTTCTGTAGGAAGCCTTCGCCAAGTCCCCACCTCCGGCAGCTGCCTTCTCTTCTGAGATCACCTTTTCACATACTCTGTATATACCTAATTATTTGTACATGGTCTCCCCCATTAGAAATGTGAGCTCCTTAAGGTCAGGGATCATATTTTTGACTTTCTTTCAAGCCTTCTCAACCTTTAATATTCTTTCATCCATGCAAGGTCCCTCTTTCCCTGTGAACTCTTACTTTGACCAGTTCTTTTCATAGTCTCCATTTTAAAGAAATGCCCGGGCTAGCCATGTTCACTCCTTCCATACTCTGCAAGCTCTATTCTTGACTCTCCTTACTTCTTTCTCCACCAGTACCTTCTCTTCTTTTCTTAGCTTTCTTTTATGTGTTGCTTTCCCCCAATAGAATGTAAGCTCCTTGAAGGCAGGAATTATCTGTTTGCATTTCTATTATAAGCACTAAGGACAGTGCCTGAAACATAATAAATACTTATTGATGGACTAGATTAAAAAAAAAATTACACCCAGTGACAACCTCTGACAATGAATCTCTTTGAACTTGAATGCTGATCCTTGAGGTCTCTCCATATTGTTCGGACCCATCAGAACTTGAGTTCCACTGGCATAATCTTTGACACAAAGATCACTCCTATGCCAGGTTGAGGCAACAGATTAAGATATGAGCCAAGATCTAGGACAGCCATCTATCTTTTCTGCAACTTCCATCTTCTCTGTTATGTGACATATCAAATAGACTTGCTGTCAGGAAGGCCCAAGTTCTAACTCTATCTCAGATTATGTACTAGCTCCGCAGTCCTGGACAAGTCACTTAATCTCTCTCAGCTTGAGGTTCCTTATCTGTGAAATAGGAATAATATCACCTACCTCACAGGATTATTGTCAGACTCAAATGAGATAATCTATATACAGGCACTTTGCAAAAATGCTAGCTATTATTTATTAGCACTCTGGTATGCCAGCTTAAATGGCCTTTCCAGTGGTTATGGCATTAAAACTGAGCTAGAAACATCAACTAGTAGTAGTTACTAAAACACACAGATATGAGAAGCCTGGGGGGTCTATGTGCACTTGTACATGCCCCACTCAGACAAGACCCTTACATCAGTATGTATTCAATACCTGCATCAATTCATTTTCTTCCTTTTCTTTAAATCATCAATAAGGTTGTGGTGTCCAGAGTGGAGGAAATAATTCCATATTTTTTCCCCTCCAGGTTCATTGTCCACTCAGTATGCTGAAGAACTCAGTCCATGAGATCAATAGCCCCTTTTTCACCTAATTAACACATCATTGATAACTGAGTTAAAATTAGCTTTCCAGTGCTGGGCCTCTAAGAACTAATTTTCTACACATTTCTATATTCCTTGTTATGAACATTCCATCGCTCACTTGTTTATTTTTCTCCTCACCAACAAAATATCTTAGTGTTGATGTTAATGCTTTTGTTTGTTTCATGTGGTTCTTGGGTTAGCCTGGGGTGAAAAACTCATTTAAGCCACAGTTGCATGTTTTATTCAGCGCCATTTTAGCAACAGGGAGGATTTCTCGAAGTCTGACTCATCTGTTGATGAATCTTTTGTGGCCAGTGTTTACAAGCCAGTCTTCTTAACTTGGCAGGCAGTATATTAACCTCTATTCACAGGGAATGTTTTTCCCCAGAAAAAGTGGGCTCTGGTCCCTTGTCATTACTTGCACAAAATCACACTGTTTTCATGATCAGATTCTGAATAAGTCCTACATTTAAGTCAGGGACAAAGCCATGAGGACCAACTATATCAGGAGTCACTCTAGGTAAAAGCTGTGCAGTGGGCAAAGTTTACTTTTGGTACACTGGAGTCTCAATTTTTTTTACCCTTTATCCCATTGGCCTTTAGCTCTCGTTTTCCCATTTTGCTGCCCAAGTACCCCCCTTCCCCAATCCTGCTAAGCTGTGTTGTCCTAGGCAAGGCTTCCCTTCCTAGCCAAAGCTTCCCTTCCTAGCCAGTTACCACATGCCCCAAGATGAGACTTCCTATGCCACCCCATTAAGATTCCCATTCTTTTAATATTCATATTAATCCTATGAAATATATCAACGGATACACTGACAGTAATGTCTAAGCAGAAGACAAATAGAGCTAGGCTTAAAGCTCAATCTATAGAAAAAATAAAGCACAACATGCATCTTCAGGTAATTTCCCATGAAAGTGCTTTAAAAAAAATTTGTGCCATTCTTCAAAAATGAGGCTGATGTTTTAATAAAAATCTGAAATGCAATAATTTGAATCTTAAAGGCAACAGTTATAAACTTAAGACTACATAGCCATTATCCATCCAATTGTATATTTATTACCTGTTGTGAATTTTTTAAAGTCCTTTAGAAATTGCCTAATAGTCCCTAAAGAGTGTACTCCTGTATTTATCACTGAGGCAACTCAGTACACAAAGACAAACCCTAGTGTCAGTAATGCATTTCTTCGTTAATCATGCTCACAAGAAACACGGATCTGATTAATTCAAAGGCTTAATTTCGCTTGTATTTGAAAAGAAATTAGGGGTAGAAAGTTGTGTCTACATTGTACCAGAGAGGGGGCGGAGCCAAGATGGCCGCATGAAGGCAGCCTCTTACCGGAGTTCTCTCACAAGGTCTGTTAGATTCCCATAAAAAAGTGAATTTGAGCAGATTTGAGAGAGTCAGAAACCGCGAGCAGTCTGCGTGGGGCAAATTTCCAAGCCGGGAGAGTTTGAAAGGCTGGAGGAACGAACCTGCAGGCTCGGAGAGTGCCCGGTGCGGAGCTGCTCCAGACCAAGGCAGAAGCGGCTGGCCGGGAAATCCACGTGGGAGACGGGCTGGGAGAAAGCTGGGCGCCCGAAACCGGCAGAGATCCCCAGGCCTCCCAACACAGGACGGCAGTATCTGGGAGCGACTAGAGGCAGCGCAACGCCACCAGCCGCGAAAACACCCAGTCCTGACGCTGGCAAAACCCAGGAACTCGGCTTCTTGAACTTCCAGAAGACTCAATGGCCAGGTAACCGGCTCTAACCCCTCCCCCCCTCACCCAGAGAATTCCTCGGGGAAAAAAAAAAAAGAGAACTGAAACAGAGGAGAGAGTAGCGGGGCTTCACAGGACAAATACTAGAAGCTCATTAGTCCCAGAGGGGAAGAGTCGGCAGGGGGCCAAGCCAGGAGCCCAGACGTAACCTTGCTCCCCCAGGGGAAGCGCCAGTCATCAGCTCAAACAACAAACAGCTGAGACCATTGCTGAAAAGCAAGTGCTGGAGAGCACCCACAGGGAGTGAGACGCCAGGGAGCCAGACCCCTCCCCCACACCTCAGGAAACTGAAGGTTATAATTCTAGACTCACAACCCCCAGAATAAGAAAGCTGGGACAGAAAGCCCTGAGATCCACAGATAGAAATTCGTTGTAAAGCCAGCAAAAGGCAAACCAACATGAAGAAGAACACAAAAAAACCGAGGACAATAGATTCTTTTTATGGAGACAGGCAGGATCAAAATATCGACATAGAAGAAGATAGCAATGACACGGTAGATACATCAGATACCTCAAAAGCTAATATGATCTGGTCTCCAGCCCAAAAAGCACTGCTGGAAGAGCTAAAAGAGGATTTTAAAAACCAAATTAGGGAGGTAAAAGAAAACATGGAAAAAATGGAAAAGTCCCTAAAGAATAAGATTGGCGAAATGGCTATGGAGATTCAGAATCTAGAGAGAGAAAAGGACACCCTGAGAGGTGAAATCAACCAATTGAAAATGGAGGCTCAAAAGCAAAATGTAAACACTAACTCATTTAAAATTAGACTTGAGCAAGTAGAAGCTAATGAATCTATGAGGCATCAAGAAGTAATAAAACAAAACGTAAAGAATGAAAAAATAGAAAAAAATGTGAAATATCTGATTGGCAAAACTACTGACCTGGAAAATAGATCCAGGAGAGACAATTTGAGAGTTATTGGTCTACCGGAAATCCACGATGAAAAAAGGAGCCTTGACAGTATCTTCAAAGAAATTATCAAAGACAACTGCCCAGAGGTCCTAGAACCAGAGGGCAAAATAGTCATTGAAAGAATTCACCGATCACCCCCTGAAAGAGATCCCAAACTGAAAACACCAAGAAATATTATAGCCAAATTTCAGAGCTATAAACTCAAGGAGAAAATACTGCAAGCAGCCAAAAAGAAGCAATTCAAATATCGTGGAACTACAGTCAGGATCACGCAGGAGCTCTCAGCTTCTACATTGTACCAGAATGTCAGGTCAATTCAGCAAATACAACAAGTCAAATGGTTATTTTATATTAAAAAAACTGGCTGTCAATGAAAATATTCTTTGTCTATTTAAGATTGTAACCTTAAAATGGAACTAATACAACCATAGCACTCCAATATTGAGATTTCTAGGTAAACAAAAAAGCATAGAATTTAGTCAAATCAACTGAGAGATTCCATTTATTCCTCATACTGTTAGATTAAAAAAAAGTTATTTTAAAACAAACCAATACTGTGAGAGTAGTTTTTAAGAGAGTAAAAAATGTTATAAATTTTAATGTACAAGTGAGTTTCCTTCATTTAGACATTCATTTAAAGCCTCAATTGTTAATCATGTATAATTTAAAACAAGCTGGTTTATAATACTGGGTGTTACAGGATATGCATACATACACACACATATTTATATATGTGCATACATATATATGTATATAAAGTATAAACTGATAATTAAACTAAATTCTTAAGACAGAGGCATCCAAATTTTTCCTAGTGATCAGAAATTCATATTTTTCAAGGCTGCTTAACATTAATTACATAGTAATATTGAGGTTCAATTTCCTATACTAATTGATCCAAGCTTACTAATATGACACTTAGTGATAAGTTGAAAGTTTCACAATGACCATGGGAAGATGAGTTTGTAGATCCTACTTGCCTACTGATTTCATGTGTGCTTATTTTTTGGGCTGAAATTTTTTGTTTGCTGAAACTCTCAGGTGGGCCAAACCAAACCCTGGGGCCAACAGACTGCATTTGTTTAAAAGTTACTCAGCTATAGTTTATAATTCAAGGTATAAAGAGCTTTTAATTTGATGGAAAGTTGGATAAGAGAGGCACTAAAGAACTGTGAGGAGATGCTAAGATAGTCTCAAAAACATTTATTTTTATTACTCATTCATGGTCAAAGTGAATGCGTTCAGGTAAATTACCTTAAAGATTGCCTTCTGTGTTTGAGTCAGTGACTAATTCCATAATTGTTTTCACATTCATCCATTCCATTTGTACTTTGTACACCCGGAATAGATTAAAGCTGATTTATTTGTAAAGCAATCGAAAATGCACACAAAACAACCAATCCTCAAATGCCTAGTACTGAACATTCCTCTGTATTGTGACAATTTTCTAACTTTTTTGCAGTCAGTCCACCACACTTAGGCTCTGGATATACCTACAGTACAATTTTTGTGTTAGAAACAGATTATCTCATCTCACACTCTCACATTACCCAATCTGCTTATTATGAATAATTCCTCCTTCTTCTACTTCAATCATTCCATAAATCTATTTTCTGTCACAGCATCATTCAGTCCCACACTTGTTGGGCCTGTATTTGGTGCAGGCATAGACATATCTCAAGCAGTTTTCACCAAGGCAGTCACAAAGATGATCTCACTCAATATCAGGAGGCCATGGCTGAGCATTGATTTTTGGTGTCTACTATAGATTTTGTTCACTTCCCTATCTGATTTGTTTGCCTTCTTTTTTACTCTATCAACTTCTGGGGTAAATTCAGTTTGCCTTCCTAAATTCACAAATTGTAAGGACCTCAAGTCTTTACCCCTTCTTTCCTGGCCCAGGACTCTCCCCCACTTCTTCACAAACATTTCCTGAGTTTCTTCTTTTTAATTCTTTGTTGTAGTTGGTAGTTCTCTGAATCAGAGAGGAAGATATTTGGAAATAAAGGTTATGTAAAAACAAGAGAGACCATTTTTTAAATCAGGGCAATGGTGTTTAACTCCACAGCCTGTCCACAATAACCTCAGAATGTTGGTCTATGATAAAAAACAAACAAAAATTTGTGGTTAACTTTATTTTTTAATTAAATTTTTTTTCAATTAAACATCATTTAGTTTCTCTCCTACTTCCTCTTCTCCCAATGAGAAGGAAGAAAAGAAAAAACAAAACCCTCTCAACAAATATATATCCATATCTATATATGTATATATATAGGCATATATATTATATATAATATATATATGTAGGTTGAACAAAACACATTTCTACATTAGCCATATCCAAAAATGTATCTCATTGAGGCCCTCACCTTTGTCAGATTTTAAATAGGGGTAATGATACTTGCATGTGAATTGCCTCACGGGGGTAGTAGGAGGAAAGTGCTTTTTAAATCTAAATTCACTATAAAAGTGTGAGTTATTACCATCATCATCAATATTAATATCAATATCAGCATCACCTCATGTATAATCAAAAGAGCAAGGTGCACTTTGTTTCCTATGGAAGCAGCATCTTAGCTTAGAAGATAGGGCACTGGATTGGGATTCAGGGAGTCCTGGGTTCAAAGCCTGTCTCAGATGTTTATTAGTTGTTTAACCTTGGATAAGTCACTTAATTTCTCTGGGTCTGTTTCTTCATCTGCAAAATGAGGTCATTGGACTTGATGGTGTCTAAAGACCCTTTCAGATCTAAACCTATGACCTTGTGGTACTAAGAGCATAATAAATTAAAAGCTCTGTAGAGAGCTGGGGTTGGTAGATTTACAAGAGATAGTTTATCTCATAAATGGATACGAGATGAGTCATGGAGTAAAGCCAAGGGACAAAAGATGGATGTTTCAATTTATAGGTTGTTGTGTGGAGAACTATAAACAGTCAATTTAGAGGCTGAAAACTGAATGGGATGACCCAGTGGTCTGGTTGCCAAGATAGAGAAAGAAACATTGAACAAGTGTTTATCTCTTCTTGGGAATCAGTATTCTCATAATGTCAAGAATTCAGATATGAAGTAATGAGTTCAGAAAAAAAATCTAAATGACCAATGACAATAATTTGTTATCCCTAAAAGGAGAGGTTTCTTTGCAAAAGATAATATCAAAAAGGAATGCAGAAGGGAACACAAATAGAGGGGTTTTCTTACTACCTTGCTAAAGCACTGGAAGAACTGGAATTTAAGAATACCTTAAAGAACAAAGCAAATTTTTGCATCAATTGCTGTACTTGGTCCTTCTTAATTATATATGCATATATTTATGAATGTATGCATATATATACACACATATACCTTTTTTAAACTACATGAAATAGAAGTTTGCAACTGCTTATACATTCATTACTATTTTTTATATCTTGAAATATTTGTATTTGGTGATTGTATTAGATTCAAATTAAAAAAAAGATGTCTGTGAGAGAATCCCCCATTAGGATGTAAGGTCCTTGGAGGAAGGGGCTGGTTTATTCTGTCTTTATATCCCCCAGCACTCGGCACAGTGCCTAGTACATAGGGAGTGGTTAATAAATGCTTGCTGACTAATTAGGTGTGAATAATGGCTGCCACTAGCATTCAATTCAACAAATATTCACCAAGTAGGTGCAGGTATGATATAAAGATCAAATAGCCCATCTATGGAACTTGCATTGATGTTCCACCTTGGTCTTGGACAAGTCCTTCAGGGACCCTCAGTTTCCTTCTCTGTAAAATGGAAATAATAATTCTATCATTACTTATTTCATAGGGTATTGTGAGAAAAATACTGTATAAATCTTAAAGCACCAAATAAAAGTGAGCTATTATATTATTGTCATATATTTGGCTGTTAACTCCACCTCTGTGTTAAGTAAAGAAATGCACAGACAGTAGCACTGATAAATAACATGAACCTGAACATGGAATTTTCAACTCTTCCCTCTCCATGACACCCTGCCTTAATTTGAGATCATCTGGGGGTTGGTGTCTAAATAGTTCCAAAACCTTGGTGTAAGGGGTCAGGGGTAGAGATAGTGAATAACAAAGTCACAGATACACCTTAGAAAGTATCTAGCATAGACGTATCAAACATGGACTGCTGAGGGCTGTTCCAACCAGACTAAAATGTAATCAGGAAATATTTAACAAATAAAAATACAGTAGAACATAGATCATTTTAAGGTGTGGTTTTGTAAATCGATGTGTACGGAGATCCTTATGTATGGTTCAAGAAAGAAGGCAAAAAGCAAATAATTAAGAATTTATTATGGGGCAGGCACTGTGTTAAATATTTTACAAATAATATCTCATTTAATCTTCAATAACAACCCTGAGAGGTAGGTTCTATCAGTACCCTCATTTTATAGTTGAGGAAACTAAAGCAGGCAGAAATTAAGTAATTTGCTCATGATAACACAGCTAGTAAGTTTCTGAGGCTGGATTTGAACTCAGAGCTTTCTGACTCTAGGTACACCATTCTATCCACTGTACTACCTATCTGCCTCTAGGGGCCCTCTTTTCTATTTGAGTTTGATAACACCGAACTAGTACAACCCTCTCATTTTACATGTGACGACACTGAGAACCTGAGGATTTAAATGAGTTGGCCAAGGTCTTACTCTAAGTTAATAGAAGTATTGTTACTCAGATCTCCTGTCTCCATTGCTCTCAGTTGGTCTGCTCATGTAATTATGAAGTCCATGTGTTTGGAAATTCCTGAAACAGTGACTGAGCTTTCTTTCTTCACCTGTCAGTTCAATGTCATCTACAAAAGTTTTCTTCTGATACCTCATAGTGATGTTTAAGTGATCCAGCCTTTCTGAGATGATATCAGAGCACAGTCTTGGGAAGACTTCCTACCAAGTTGGAGAAGCTTCTAATATGGACCTAGTGACAGATGATCACAACAGTGCTAAAGCTTCGATAACCTGAGACTCATGATGTATACAAACTTTCATATTTCTATAAATTCTTGATCTCTTTAATTTGGGACTTTCTTTCACTTATAAAGGTGGCTGTTGCTATAAAGATCCAATGAGAAAATGTATGCAATGTGCTTTAAAATCCATAAAACATTACATAAATGTCACCCATTATCGTAGGTGGTAAAATTCATTCACACCTAATTTTGCAGAATTCTTATGTAAGTCATTCCTTAAATTTCTTCACAGAGTCAAATCAACAGACATTTAAGTGCTTACTATGTGACAGTCACCATGCAAAACAACAGGGATATGGGTTTTTTTAAATGGTGAAAACAAAAAGCACAGTTCCTACCCTGAAGGAACTTACATTCTAATAGTTGAGACATGTAAAAAATAGATAGATACCTTAGATAGATCTAAGGTATATGCAGAGTAGATGGAAGAATCTATAGCATCTATCTAACACATGGTAGGTCTTCCTCTGAATTCCTTGCGATTTTATGGATACCAGTCCAACATTGAGGTGATCTCTTATCCATAGCTTCCATTGCTTAACTAGCCCACCATCTTTTCTGGTCATATGAGTCTTTTATAATGTCTTTCTATCCTATTTCTCATGTATATAGTAACAATGATAATATACTGTATTAATCATCATCATCATTATTATATTCACATCCTCTTCTAGCACTCTAAGACATCTAGTTGCTTCTACTGTAGCATGGCCTATTTACAAAGCACAAGACATCTTTTCATTGTCCTTGGGGTAATGTACAATTTTTATTCTTTGAAACCCATATTGCTTCATGATTTTAGTTGTATTTCATCAATAGGAAAGTGCTGGGGTTTTTTTTTCCAAAAATGAGTTTTTCAGCAGAGATCAGATTAGGACAGTTGAAAGCATTGCAGTTTTCCAAAAGTGATCCAATGGACTCTATTCCTTCTCTTCAATTCTATGGCCAGTATATTACCCATCTGCAAGGCCTATCCAAGATTTATACAGTAATGGACTGACTCAATAGGGTATCCATCCAAATTCATGTCAGAATCTGGGCAATACACATTCTTTGTTTATTTGGTTTTTTTCCCTATATGAATTGTTAAGACTGAAAAAAAGCAAATGTCCTGATTTTTTTTAAAGGGTGGGGGGGAAGAAGGCAGAGCCTGCAAAATACAAGCTGGTGAGTATGCCTTGGATTTTATGCAAAATTGGTGGATGTATTATTAAAGAGATGGTTTGTGACTAAAGAGGAAAGTAACAATCAAAGAGGCTTCAGGGCTTCATCAATAACAAGTCATGCCAGATCAAAAGTCTACTTTTTCACCAGGGTTATTAGACTGGTTGATCAGGGGAATGCTATGGATACAGTATACCTAGATTTCAGTAAAGCATTTGACAAAGTTTCTTATTACCATTCTTATAGATAGATTGAGAAATGTGAACCAGATGATAGTAGAATTTGGGGGACTCAGAACAGACAATGGCTAGACCCAAAGAGGAATTATTAGTGGGATGATATCAACTTGATTGGAACTTTCTAGTGGAATGCCCTACAGATTAAGATGTCTTAGTTCTGGGCAGTATAACACTTTCTATCAATTTCTTAGGTGAAGGTGTATAAAGCATGCTTACCAAATTTGCAGATTACTCAAATCTGGGAGGGACAGCTATAACATTGGATTGTACAGGTTTGTTTGTTTTTTTAATCACTTAATATGCCACAGCAGTGGGTTCTCAAACTTTTTGGATCCTTTCACACTTTGAGGTCCCCAAAGAGCCTTTGTTTCTGTGGCTTTTATCAATTGATATTTGCCATTTTAGAAGTTAAAATGCCTTCTTTCTATTATGAAAATGGCTTTGACCTTGCAGGCCCCCTAAAACTATCTCAGGCACACACACCCTCAGCATTCCCAGAACCACATTTTGAGATCCACACTGAGTTAGACCATTGGGCTGAATCTTATCAGATAAAATTTAATAAGGATAAGTATAAAGGATTCCCTAGTTTCAAAAAATCTACTTCACGAGTACAAAATGGAGGAGGCATCATTAGAAAATAGTTTTATCTCAATAAGATCTGGGAGTTTGAGCGGAGTAATAGCTCAAAATGAGTCAACAGCATGACATGGTAACTGGGGAGGGAGGATGGGACTAGTCCATTGTTAGGGCCCATTAGGGAAAAAAAATGTCTAGAATAAGAAAGATTCAACCTTGCCATTTTGCCTCAACCAGGCCATGACTGGATAAAGAATATAGACAAAATTGCTTTTAGTTCTGAGCACTACATGTTAGGAAGTTCATTAACAAATCAAAATATGTCCAGAGGCTAGTGATCAGGATGAGAAGAGGATTGGACACTATGTCATAAAAAGCTCAGTTGAAGTAACTGGGGAAGTTAGCCTGGTGAAGATTAGGAGGGAACAATAGCTTTTATCCATTATTTGGAGGACTGTCATGTGGAAGACAGATTATACTTGTACTATTGGTCCCAGAAGACAAAATTAGTCAGAAACTTGAAGACTGGAAGATTTTAGCTATTTATTAGAAAATAAAAACAAAAATTTCCTAAAATGGTGTCATCCAAAAATGACAATAGATCACTTCAGTGATCTTTGGGAACTCTAGGTTTCTTCTCCCTCAAGGTTTTCAAAACCTCCAGGCCAGATGCCCACTTTTCAAGAATGTTGTTCAACTAGGTGGCCTTGGAGGTCCCATCCTTTTCAGAGACTCCGCAAGGTAATTATCCAAATTACCCAAGTTGAAACATGAGTTTTGTCTCTGTTATCTTCAAATTTGAAGAGAAAGTGATGCTCTGATCTGAATTATCTGAATAACTGCTTTAATTCTCCACTTTATTTAACATGTGTTGACACAGTCTAATGATTGTGTGAAACATTTTGCAATGCTGCTATTTCTGTATTCATGTGGAACTTCTTCAAGTCCTCAATATAGCAAGAGCCCAAATTTGAACACTGTTTTAATGCCCATCTGCCTAATGCTAAATATAACATGAGAAATACCTTGTAATTCCTAAATATACATTTTGATACCATGCTCAAATTACTTTTTCTGTGAGCCTGTATTCAGTGTGGCCTTGCCAATCTCTCATCCCCAAATCCCTTTGGTCACTCAACAACATTTATTCATTAATTACTATGTATAGAAAACTATAATAAGCAGTAGTAGGGGATGGGTAAAAATACAAGAAGACTTCGAGATATGTTGAGGGCAAACATACGCACAAGAAAAACAACAACTCTTCTACAAAATGATAAATTGCAAACTACATGACTACATGAAAAGTTTCAAAAGATAAAGTCGGTGGCTACTCAAGCAAGTCTTACAGGAGGTGAATTTTGACATGGGCTTTGAAGAGAGTCTAGGAAATGAACTGTTGAGAGAAGCTTATATCAGACAATGCAAATGATATGCACAAATGGACAAAGTTAGAAAATAGCCAGGATGGTAAAGAAAGAGCAAGAAATGAGATATACAAGTGTTATATCTCTAAGAAACCTCCTGATTTACACTTTATAGTCTTATGAAGTTGCCTGAAGCGCTAAGAAGTTAAGTGACATGTCCAGGGTCACACAGCCAGTATGAAGCAGAGGCAGAATTTGAACCAGGGTTTCTTAACTCTGACACCAGCTCTCAATCTAACATCCCACAGTGGCTCTCATAATAATTAGAGTTCCAAAAGGTCATCTAGCCAGATCCTTGGTCACCCAGAAATATCATCATGACTTATTACTCAGAAGCCCTCTTTGAAAACCTTGACTTCTAAATGAGATGGTCCTTTATGCTTTTGGACAACCCTACTTTTTAGGAAGTTCCTCCTCTTATTGAACTGAAATCTAGCTCCCTGTAACTTACATACATGGCTCCTGGTTCTACTTCTGGTGGTCAAGTATTACAGGTCTTTTTATACATAATAGCCTTTCAAAAATTAGAAGACAATGATTCTGTCTCCCCACTGCCCTAAGAAGCCTTCTCTTCTTGGCTGAGTGAGAGGATAGATGCCTCATTAGAAAGGTAACAGCCTATTGTTGCCACACTTTATTACCCAAGAAGATTTTTAGTTGAAAGGTCTGACATGTGGAAGCTTTGTTTTTTAATTTTGTTTTGTTTTACTTTTGGCAATGTGAGTCATCATTGCAGATGACAAAACTGTTGAAAAGATCCATTCAGAAAGGATTGGAATCCAGATGCTGGACTTTGGCATTATTAGGCCCTTTTGTAGAAAGGAAAAGAAGTACTGCCTTTGCCCATAGATATAGTATTGGAAAATTGATGTAATGGATCCTAGAACTATGCCAGGGACACCCTCAGAACAGCAACTAGAATGTGGGTCTGCGTTTTGCCAGATCCTCCTGGCTCTGTGTTTGCCTCCATTTTGGAAATGTCATTTTTACGAAGAATTTACATAGCCTTGCAGAGTTACCAAGGGTGCCATATTTTATTGTTCTTAAGCTATCGAGAGTATAGTTGCCATCCAGCTAAGGCGATGAATAGTCTGATGGAGAGCTGCTAGGCTTCAAATAAGGAGACTGGGGTTTGAATCCTGCCTCAGATGCTTGTTCACAATGGATAGGATGCTGGACCTGGAGTTCAAAAGACCTGAGCTCAAATCTAAAATCAAATACTTGTTAGCTGTACAATATTCGATAAGTCACTTAAATCTGCTTGCCTCAGTTTCCTCATCTGTAAAATGGGATTAACCTAACCCCCAGGGTTGTTGTGAAGATCAGAAGAGATAATATTTGAAAAGTGCTTTGCAAACCTTAAAGTGCCTTATAAATGCTTTCATTACTACTACTACTACCACTACTGCTGCTGCTGCTGCTGCTGCTGCTGCTGCTACTACTACTAAAACTCCTACTATAACTACATGACAACCTCTCTGACTTACGTTTTCTTATTTATAAAGGGGAGCTGAGAATGCCTGTACCACCTTCTTCGCAGAGTCACTATGAGGGAAGTGCTTTACACCTGCAAGCATAATATAACTGTGAGTTGCTATTATGGATGTAGAGAGACTTTACAGTAACTATAAGGTTTCCATTTGTGAAACACCTGATATAAATGCCCAAACTGGTCACTTTAATGAGAGAGTTGTCAATGTCTTACTTCATTTGGTGCTGCATAAACACTGCTAAGGTAGGACATGCATGTTATGTACTCTCAAAGTCCAAGGATGACTCCCCAAAGTACCTAGAAGGTATTGGAAAATTCCACATAACTTATTACACTGTTATTGTTGTTCATTCATTTCGGTCACGTCTGACTCTCTCTGACCCCATTTGGGGTTTTCTTGGCAAAGATACTGGAGTGGTTTGCCATTTCCCTCTCCAGCTCATTTTACAAATGAGGAAACTGAGGCAAACAGGGTTAAATGATTTGTCCAGGGTCACACTGCCAGTAAGTATCTGAAGCCAGATTTGACTTCAGGTCCCACACGCCATCCATTGCACCACCTAACTGCCCTACACAGCCCTGGGAGAGAAGGGATATTATTATCCCCATTTTACAGATGAGGAAATCAAATCAGAGAAAGGTCAATTGACTTGCCCTGGATCACAGAGCTGGTGTCTGAGGGCAGGTTTGAACTCAAGAAGGCCCTGTGCTCTATGCACTGTGGTGCCACCTATCTGCCAAATGGGACAGGATAGCTACATTCAATTGTCTGAAGAGCAGTCATGTAGAAGAGTTTGGACAGAAGGAAACTGAACTAGAGAACCTCTTACATCCCTTCCAGCTCCAAACCTATGATGACCATTCTGTCTAGACACAAAAAGCAGAACTAAAATTAGGTAGAAACTACAAGGATGCAGTTTTGCTCAGTATAAGAAGGAAACTCTCAAGTATTAGAAATGTTTGAAATGGAATGGGCTGCTTGCAGGAAGAAGTGACTTCAGCTACTTAGGGATCGAACTGGATTAGTTGCTAGAGCTATGAAATGCCCTAGAGATCTCTAGTGCAACTTTCACATTTTCACATGAGAAAACTAAGGCCTAAACTTAAGTCCATCAATAACCGGGAAAGAAGCTTTTGTTAGGCACTTTTACTGCCAGGTATAGGGGTTAAAAGACAAAAATGAAGGAGTCTTTGCCTTGAGGGAACATTGGGAAAGACAACATGAATATATGTAAGTTTTTGCATGTAAGTAGATGCAAAATAGATATACAGTAATTGCGTGGGGAGGGGAGTGAGGGAAGGACTAGTAGCAAGACAGAGGAATCTGGAAATATCGGCTTTTGGAAGAGCTACTGACCTCCCTCACCTCCTGGATCACTGCCTTATCATGGCAGAGGGGCTCCTGTAGCTCAATGGAACTATGAGGTATGTATGACTTGCAGGATTACCCAAGATGGACAGGTCATGGCAGAGAGTCTGACAAAAGGTAATCCACTAAAGAAGGAAATGGCAAACCACTCCAGTACCTGTGCCAAGAAAAACCTGTGCATTGTACTGAAATGATAAAAGAGATGATCTTGGAAGATGAGCCCCTGGAATCAGAAGGTGTCCAATACATCACTGGGGAAGAGCACAGGGCAACTACAAGTAGGTCTAGAAAGAGTGAAGCAGCTGTGTTAATGTCAAAAGAAAGCTCAGCTGTGGATGTATCTGGTGACAAAAGGAAAGTCTGGTGCTGCAAAGATCAATACTGCATAGGAACCTGGAAAGTAAGATCTATGAATCAAGGTAACCCATTCACGGTCAAACAAGAGATGAAAAGATTAAACACTGACATCTTTGGGTGTCAGTGACCTTAAGTGGATGAGAAAGGGAGAATTTAATTCAGATGATCACTACATATATTGCTGTGGGCAAGAATCTCTTAGAAGAAATGGAGTAGCCTTCTTAGTTAATAGAGGATGAGAAAAGCAGTACTGGAGCTTAACCTCAAAAATGACAGAACGATACCTGTTTGAATCCAAGGCAAACCATTCATCACAGTAATAATATTGCAAGTCTATGCTCTGACCACTGATGTCAAAGAGGCCAATGTTGCTCAGTTCTATGAAGACCTACAACATCTTCTAGAATTAACACCCCCAAAAAATTTCATCGTAGGGGATAGAAATGCTAAAGTAGGAAATCAAGATAATTGGAATAACAGACAAAATGAAGTACAAAATGTACAAATGGAGTACAAAATGAAGCAGGGCAGAGACTGATAGAGTTTGTTGAAGTAACTTGCTGATCGTAGCAAACACTCTTTTTTCAACAGTCCAAAAGGCAACTCTACACATGGACGTCACCAGATCACCAATATCAAAACCAGACTGATGGCAGCCAAAAGTGGAGACTCTCTATATGGTCAGTTAAAAAAAAAGACCTAAAGCTGACTGTGGCTAGATCATGAGCTTCTTATTGAAGAATTTAGACTTAAATTGAAGAAAGTAGAGAAAGCCATCAGACTATTTAGGTATGGTGTAAATAACATCCCTTATGATTATGAAGTGGAGGTGATGAATAGATTTAAGGGATTAGATCTGGTAGATAGGAAGAGGTGGCAAGACTATACGGAAGAACTATGCAAGAAAGATCTTAACGTGAGCAATAACCATGATGATCTAGAGTCATACATCATGGAGAATGAAGTCAAGTGGGCCTCAGAAAGCATTGCTAACAATAAGGTGAGTGAAGATGATGGAATGCCAGCTGAGCTAGTTAAAATCCTAAAAGATGATGCTGTTAAAGTGCTGCATTCAATATGCCAGCAAATTTGGAAAACTCAGCAGTGGCCATTGGTTTGGAAAAGATCCGTCTACGTGCAAATCCTGGAGAAGGGCAATGGCAAAGAATGTTCAAATTAAAAAAAAAAAACAATTACACTCATTTCAAGGTTATGCTTAAAACTCTGCAAGCTAGGCTTCAGCAATATGTGAGCTGAGAATGACCAGAAATACAGGCTAGTTTTTGAAGAGGCAGAGGAACTAGAGACCACATTGTCATCATTCACTGAATTATGGAGAAAACAAGGGAGTTCCAGAAAAAAAAAATCTACTCCTGCTTCATTAACTGCACCAAAGCCTTTGACTGTGTGGATCACAACCAAATGTGGCAAGTCTTCAAAGAGATGGGAGTAGCAGATCATCTCACTTGTCTCCTGAGGAACATGAGGCAAGAAGCAACAATTAGAACTGAACATGGAACAACTGATTGGTTTAAGACTGAGAAAGAAGTACAACAATACTGTATATTGTCACCTTATCATCACCTGACAAATCTAGACTGCATATTGAAAAGCAGAGACATCACCTTGCTGACAGATGTCTGTGTAGTTGAAGCCATGTTTTTTCCAGTAGTAATGTTCAACTATAATATTTGAACTCCAAGGAAAGCTTTTGAACTGTGGAGCAGGAGAAGACTTTTGAGAGTCCCTTGGACAGCATGGAGATGAAATCAGTCACTGATGAAATTCCTTCAGACTGCTCATTGGAAGGACAAATACTGAAGCCTAAATACTTTGGCCACATAATAAGCAGAGAGACTCATTGGAAAAGACCTTGAGTTGGGAAAGATTGAAAGGAGAAGGAGACAGCAGAGGAGGAGATGGAGAGATGGTGTCATGGAAACAATGAACATTAACGTGGACAGACTTGGAGAGATGGTGGAGTTTACAAGGGCCTGGCTTGCTATGGTCCATGGGGTCATGAAGAGTCCAACGTGACTGAATGACTGAACGATAACTTACCTCCCTGGCTTCCTTTAAGTCCCAAATAAAATCTTATTTTCTATGGGAAGTCTTCCTGAACCCCTCTTAGTTCCAGGTGCTTTCCTTCTGTTAATTATTTCCTATTTATACTGAACATAGCTTACAAATTTGTTTTATTTCCCTCATTAGATTGTAAGCTTCTTGAGGGAAGGGACTGTCTTTTGCCTCTTTTTGTATCCCTAGCATTTAGTACAGTTCTTGGCACATGGTGGGCACTTAATAAATGTTTATTGATTGATGGGTGAATGGATGTAAACCAGTGATTCTAAGAGGTAGAGGTGAGCTGAAAGTGTATTCCCAGCATGGAGTGGGGTGGGGCAGCCAATGCAAAAGCATGGAGATGGGAAGTGGAATGTCATGTGTGAGGAATAGCCAGAAAGCCAATCCAGCTGGCCTGCTGAGTACGTTTGGAACTAGTTCATGACAGAGCTGGAACTCAAATGCAGGCCTCTTGACCATTTGCCCAGTAGCCTTTCTGCTACACTACCTAACATTCCAGGTTTTCAATCAAAGACAGATTGACAGCTTTGGGGACATCTTGTGGTTGGCCTTCATGGTCTGTGGAAATAGAGATTGAGGTGTGTCATCTGTTTGGTCCTCTCCAGTGCTTGAGATTCTATGAATCCATCATAATTATCATCAGCTTTATTTAGAAAGGGATGGCTATATTTTTGAGAAGAACCTCTGTTACAGTGATTATGAAGCTTTTGGGGGTTCCAGTGACCTACTTTGATTTGCTTTCCTGTTATCCCTTCGCCTCTCTAAAAGTGTAGCATAGCCTATATTTATTCTAAAAATTAAATGCTACTGAAATGAATTTAACAGATGTGAGGTAACAGAAAAAAGCCCCAGCTAGCTCACAAAACTGGTTTGGAATCACCACTCTATGTGTCAGTGAATAAGAAAGCAATGTAGTGAAATGGACAATCAAACCGTCAGCAAGTCAGAAAATGAGAATTTATTAAAAAATGATTGTAATGTGCCAGGCACTGTGCTCAGCACTGAGGATACAATGAAAGGTCTTGAGGAGGAGGCTAAGGAGGATTCTGATGGAACTGGGGTGAGGAAGTAGCTGAAGGCTACCCGAAGATAACAGACAATATAGGCTAGTTTAAGGGTAACAGATTTGGGCATAGACACTTTGATAGGATCAAGAGTGGAAACTAGCCAGACAATGGAGGACTAGGCTAGGTTAAGGGTAACCTAGCCTAGAAATTTGGGCCTAGCAATAATGAAAGGCTTATGGCCTCAGCCAAATGCCTCCTCTAGCAGGAAGATTCAAGGGGAGTTCAAGGGAGCTCCCACAATCTAAACCCCATCAGAGTCAGAGGCTCTGCCTTTGAATCCTGGCTCTGCTATGTGCTTCTCCCTCTGGAATTTGAAGGAAATCCCTTAACCTGGCTGTATCTGTTTCCTTATCCAATAAATAAAGGGTTATGATGAAATAATCTCATAGATCCCTTCCCACAGAATTCAAACTAGGGTGTGACAATCCAGTCACTGAAATTTAGGAGAGGTACCACTTTTTCCCCCAGTTCAGTTACTGGTGTCAGATATAAAAATGCCAAAATATAAAGGGACTACTATGGTTAGTTTCCTTCATGCTAGGTTCTAATTTCTCTTGCTCTTATCCTATCTTCTTATCCTAAAAGAAATTGTCTTAATTCTTCTTTTATAGAAGTATATATTTTTTTAAGAGTTCCTGTTTATAACCAAGTCTCATCACATAGTTTGGAAATCTTAAGTTACAAAGAAAATTTGCAGTAACATTTCAGACAATTCCCCTAAGTATTCTGCTGCAAAGTTTAAAACTCCATCTATTTTATCAGCTCAATTAAGAGTTGTTAAACTTTGAGTCATAGATACCATAGACAGTCTGGTGAAGCTGATGGACCCCTTCTCTCAATAATGTCTTTAAATAATTCAAATAAATACTAATTTTCAGTTAGAGACAAGTAAAAATAAAGATGCATTTTTCCCATTTGAGTTCATAGACCCCTTGAAATCCATCCACAGACTCCTTAGGGGACCATAGAGTCCTGGTCAAAAACCCTGGACTTAGACCTCTGGATAGAACTTGTCCAGTATGAAGTCATATAAGATGTATGTAAAAACCGTGATTAATATAAAGAATCAAAGAATTTGAGAGCTGAAAGAGGCCTAAATGTCCATCAATTCCCCTCCATACTAGAAAAAGCACCTCACAACTGAAGAGGGTTTGGGGTGAGGGGTGCTCAACACCCCTCAGCACCGACACACCGAGTCCTGCCGAAAGAATTCGACTCAAGCTTTCTCAGCCAAGGGAAAAGACAAGGTTTATTAAGAGTTAGCAAAACAGGCCTGCCCCAAGAGATCCCACCCCTTGTGACACCTGTAAAGAAAGCGGGCCAGATCAATCTGAGCTAGATTGGATCTGACCAACTTCATGGAGGCAAGATGGAGATTATATACACAAAGATCGTGGGAGGGATTGAGGGGTGGTCTGGGGTGATGGAAATGACAGACAATAAAGGGCTAGGGTAACAGAGTTAGGGTATAGATATTTTGATCAGGATTAAGGGTGGGAAACAGCTGGACAATAGAGGACTGGGCAAGGTAGGCATTTGGGCCTAATGGTTATAGCCTCAGGCCAAGGCCAGGTCCAGTGGGAAGATTCAAGGAGAGTTCAAGGGTTCAAGGGGTTCCCAGAGACTGTGCCCTCATCAACAACAACATACCCAACAAGTGGTGATCCAGCCCCTGCTTGAAGATGCCTAGCAAGCAGGAACTCACTATCTCCTAAGGAAACTCAACCTATTAATAATGCATGCCTTTCTTAGGACAGTTTTCCTGTATCAGGCCTAAATTAGCTTTAGGAGTTTCTACCCGTTGTTGCTCTTACTTGTGCCCTGTAGGGACAAAAAAGAACAAATTGAATCCCTCTTCTACATACCAATCCTTCAAAAACTTGAAGACAACTATGGTACCCTGCTAGAATCTCTTCTAGGCTAACATATCCATATCTTTCCATCTAGCTTAAAATGTCATGAACCTTTGCCCTAGCTATTATTAGTGAGCCCAAAGGAAAACATAGACTTCATTTGTAAAGACTGCTCCTTTTAGCCAACTATCTCCTAACATCTGAGTCCAGGGTAGAGCTGAAAGGAGAGAAGAATGGGAGGAAGGGAGGAAGGGAAGAGGAGAGAAGGGAAGAAGGAAGAGAGGGAGGGAGGAAGGCAAATATTAAATATCTATTATGTATCAGACACTGTGCTAAGTGCTAAGGATTCAAATTAAAAATCAAGAAAATCTTTGCACTCAAGGAGTTTACATTCTACATACAGAGCAGTGTTGATCAGGGAAATCAGAATAATGGTGAGTATGCAGGGTAATTCACAGTAGTCTTGATTTGATTATAATCCCCAGAACTAGAGTGGGTGAAGCAGGGTAAGAGAAATACACTCATGGCATGAAGATGGTCAGGGAACAAGGCAGAGGTTCTGGGTCAGGCTACTTATGTTAAACGCTCACCAATCAGAAGCAATGAGGCCTAAAACAAGAGCCTCATCAGGTCAAAAGTGGGTAGATTAGAATACAGAAATATGTTGTTATGAAACCATGTATTGGGTCCAGATTGGACTAGAGGGGAAGATTTCCCTGTTAGCATCAGAAGTTTTAATATCAACCATCTATGCAAAACATCTCAGCTATATAGGGGGATTATTATTGTAGTCCAGAATAAGGTAAAAGAAATTTGTGATAAATGGAAGGGGACCTGATTTGGGGCCCAAACCTCACAGATTCTCTTATTCTGCACCAGTTGCCCTCACTCCCTCATCTGGGTCTATCTATCACCCCCAACAGCCAAATCCCTCTTTTGGGACCAATCCAATCCAATTCAATACAATCAACATTTGTTGAGCACCTACTATATGCCAAGCACTGTGCTAAGTGCTGAGGATAAAATTAACAGAAAGACAGTCCCTGCCTCAAAGAGCTTATAATCTAATGAGGAAAAACAATACAAAAAAAAAGGCAGGAAAGGGGAGGGCAGGTAAAATGGGACACCAGGGGGTGCCAGGCACCAGGGCATCTTGTGCTGTGGAGTTGACATCAGGCAGAGCATCAGGTACAGACAAAAAAGAGCCAAAAAAGTCCAGTTTCTTCCCCATATAAAGGAAGGATGGGGAAGAATTTGGTAATCCACCTTCAAGCCCTCCAATCTGAGGGAAAGGAGACTGAGGGAGGTGGTGTCAATCAAGGCTTCAATTAGCAACACTGTGGTCAGTTTAGAAGTGATGAGCTTATCCTGGGAGGCGCAGCTTATGATGTGAGGTTGAAACCAGGCAGGGCAGCAGCTGCGGAGTGGATGAGCTAGCCAAGGGCCCACCACCCATTGTGTTTGTTATGCTTCCATGATGTCCCAGGGAAGACAAAAATGGCTGCCACACCTCTCCTCCACCCAAACCAAGACCTATTGTCTGTCTATAGACAGACACAGGCTGGACTCACTGGGGAATGGGTCACACTAACTGACATAGCTGCACCTTAGCAGCTCCTAGGAAAGTCACGGGGGGCAATAACAATAAACAGAAACAGCTAGCATTTATATAACTCTTGAATGTTTGTGGAACACTTCAGAGATGTTATTTTATTTGAACCTTACAATAACCCCGGGATGTAGTTGCTGCTATCACTACCCCCATTTTACAGATGAGTAAATGGAAACAGAGTTTAAGTGACTTGCCCAGGGTCACACAGCTAGTGTCTGAGGAAAGATATGACCTCAAGTCTTCCCGACTCCAAGTCTAACACGCTATCCACTCTGCCACCTAGCTACTTTATTGAAGGCAAAGGTTGACAAACCTTAGAGGTGGGAGCCCAAGGCTCAGATGATTCCTTGATAGTTTGACTCAACCCTGCTTCTTTATCAAGGCAATGGCCTCTGCCCAATGGCCTCTGCCCAGGTGCCCTATCTCCCCACTTTACCTCCAGATGCCAGAATGACTAGTTACTATTGAAAGCAATTTATCCTCTTCATAACTGGCTTTAAGTATTTCTTTTAGTCACATGGGAGATGCTGGTAAGTATATTACCCTGTCATCTTCACCAGGCTTTGTAGAACATTTATCCCTATGGCTCCTCATCACTTCTACTGGATCCCAATTTTAAATAAAATAATTTCCATTAAAGACTATCAAAGGACTGGTTTAAAAGGTATCTATGAAATCATTGGAAACTCAAAAGGATCTTCAGTCTATTTCTAAGAAATGACTGTAATTTCCATGAAACTGCAGGCTAGCACTACTTTGTTAGATATCAATACTTGCAAACATTTCCAAGTGACCAATGACAGACAACATTTTCGTTGCTTTAAAAATATTTCTCATAATCCCACTTAAAAATATCTTCATTTTAATTAATTGGATATTTAAAGAACCATGCAGTTGGGTTTAATTTTGCCTAAATTCTTTGTGTAAATAGAATACAGACAATTAGTGGTAAGTCCTGGTTCTAAATGCATGGAACACTAACACCCCCAGTTTCTTGTGTAACTTACAAGCTCCAGCTGCTTATGATGACCAAAGTCTAGACAGTAATGACTGTTCACCCAAGTTAAATTTTAGGGATTAGACAGAAACTTACAACAAAAGTTCATATTAATTTTCCCAGCTAACTTATTTTAGGAGAGGAAGCTGAACATACCTTAGGCCAATGATTATGTTATGTTCTTGTATCAGTAAGGCAAGATTCATGACCTCCAGGATGACCATGAATATGCCTGTACGGTTTGGAAACACAAAGTATGAAAAACTCTCTAGGTAGAAGTCAGAGGAACTATAACATTTATTTAGACACCAGAGGATCAAATCCCAAGACCAATAACTTCAATTCTATATAGCAGTAATTATACTCCAAAACCAGTAAACCCACCTCAATGTAGCAACAAGGAAATTATAACCCAGTATTATAGCAAGGCACCGAGTCATCCTGTAACCTTCCTCTCTGCTGGAGTCTCCCTGTAAACACTCACAAATTCTAACTGCTTGCCTGTGTTCTCTTCTTCCCTCAGTTCTCCAGTCTTGGCAGCTCCCTGGTTTCCAGTCTCTGCTCTGCCCTCTCTCTGCAGCTCTCTCTCCTGGGGCTGCTCCCTTTCCTTGGGCTGAACTCCAACTTCTGAATTCTCTGCAGATTCCGAGTTCTATGGCTACCTTCTGGGTGTATAAACTCTGTTTCATGCCTCTCATGACCTAATTAGCAAAAGGGTGTGGGCCCAGGGCTTCTCACCTGTAGGCCTACCTACAATCAAGCCTCTTCTAATCAAGTTTCCCTTAACTGGCTACACCTGAGAAACTTCCCTTAACTAGCTTCACCTGAGGCCTATTGAATGGGCAGGAAATATCTTTAATCAAATTATCACCACAGTTGTATTGGCCTAGAGAGTTGGAATACCATGGATTGATGAGCCATGGCATTGCACAGGAAGGTGTATGTTTGGCATTGACAAATATGGATATTATATTATATTGTTTTCAATAAACAAACATCTAATATTAAACCAAATTTAGCTTGCAGAGAGAATTTTTCATGGATCTAATACATTTTTTCTTAACTATTTATAGATCTATCTTAATGATTATCATTGAGTTTTGTCATTAACTTGTTTTTTCCTAGTCTCTACTTGCCTCCAAGCTATGTATGCAACACTAAAACATCTGGTGAATTGACATTTTAAAAATCAGTCAGTTGAAGAGAAAAAAGCACCAACAAACTACCCTTTTTGGCATTGTTCAAAACTATAGATTCTAAACTTTTTGGTCTCATACCCCTATAAGTCATAATATTTTGAGTGCACTGCTCTAGTATATGCATATTTACTATTTATAAGTCATGCATTCATACTACTATATTAATATATACATTATAAAGAATACACAAAAATATATACAAAAAAGGATGTGAATGAAGTAAATTTTTTTTTTAATTTTATTTGCTAACAGTAGAAAAACAAGCCCTCAGGAATGAAGTGATTAATAAGCTTCATTATTTTCCAAAAATATTTGTGTATGTCTCGAGGGCTAGTGCAGACTTGTACATTAATTATTTCATTAATAGTAAGCCAAACAAGTGAAATTTCTTTTGCTAAGATACATTTTATTGAAAGCTACATAACACAACATACAAATAATAGGTCATAAGTCAGTGAACATAGCAGCCTCTCAGTTGATATAGATCCTCATCATACACACTTGCAAAAACAACAATAAAGAATAAATTGTCTTTGATTTCAAGTCAGTATAAAGTTCTTCATCTAAATCCCTTCCACGTTTCTTTACGCGGCTTTACTTAATCACACTTTAATTTCTTATCCATGTTTGGATATTCAGCTAAGTTTTTGTATGAGTGGGAAGAATAGCAAGAAGGTTAATTTGACTGGACAGTAGAGTGTAGGAAGGGGGAATAATAAATAATAAGGTTAGAAAGATTGGGTGGAACACAATAAGGAATAGCTTTAACATGCAAAATAGAAGAGTTTATACCTGAGCCAGTGTTTAGCATAGTGCCTGGCACATGGTGGGCACTTAACAAATGCTTGTTGATTATACCCTAGAGTCAATAGGGAGCTATTTAAACTTATTAGGTAAGTTGCGGGGAGGGGTGATGTGTTCAGATTATGGTTTTAGGAAAATCACATTGGTAGCTGAGCAGCAAATGAACTGGAGAGGAGAGAGACTTGATTTCAATAGTCCAGGTGAGAGGTGATGAATTCCTGGACTAGGTTGGGGGAATAGAGAGAAGAGGATGTATGTGTCTCAGAAAAACTCTTTTAGAGCATAGAATCATAGATTTGGAGATGAAAGCGATCTTAGAAATACGTGGAGATAGAAACAACAAGATTCCACAGCTATTTAGATATATGGAATGAGTAAAAGCAAAAAGTCAGCATGACACCAAGTATTAGGAACATGCACAACAGAAGTGGGTTTGTGAGGGTAGGGGAACATAATATAGTAAGATCTGCAATGAAGTCTGCAATCCATCCATGTCTTCTTATCATGTACAACTCATTCTGTCCGACTCAAAATGAAAAATGGGAAAGGAAAGACGCATAAGCCATACACCGCCCCAAGGGGTTATATACTGTTTCCATGAGGTAATTTCAGGACAGAAGATGGATATGCTGGTGGGAATAAGGAGGAATTTTTTTTTCTAGTAGTACCTACATAGTTAATGCAAGAGATGCCCAAATCACAGTTAGATTATAGATTCTCTGAGAGGTCAATTCTAGGCAGAGAAAGAGTCAGTTGGGAGCTTGTTCAGTGGTATGGGGAGGGCAATAGAGGAATGTTATGAATAATGAGTGAAGCGTAGGTATGACTATGTTGGAGATAAGCCGCATAATTTGCTATTCTCCAAATGGTTGATTCCACATCTTTTGGGGTCATTCTATGGCACTCTCCCACGGGCAATGGCCCCAACTTTAGAAACCACTGGTCTAGGAAAAATAATGAGTTCACTGAACTTTTTACTCTTCAGTCGGTTGATTTTGCTGACCAAATAAAGTCCATATTCCTTAACTTGGAATTCAAGGTGATCAACAATCTGACACAGCTCTATATTTCCAAGTCTATTTCATGCTACTCCCTTCCATCTGCTCTATGATCCAAAGAAAGTATACTCTTCATAGTTCCTAATAAACATCCCCAGTATCTTGTAGTGGTAGAGAAAGGAGGGGTCCAGCATTTTCCCTTTCTTGACATGAGTAATGCCATTTTAAAATGTCTTAATTTTAGTATAAATAGGCAATCACATCCAAACCCTATGTTTTGGTATTAATCTACTCCATTTTGTGTGCAAAGAAGACAGTCAACAGATAAATAAAGTCTTGGCATTGAAGATTTATTGGAGTTTTTTGGTATGCACATTCTTCAGTCCCTAAAAACCCTGAAGAGCAAAGAGCCACGTAGGAAGCTCTGTCTCTGTACATAAAATGGCTTAGGGGAAAAATTAAAAACCAGCTAAAAAATAGATTGTGCATGTGGCTAGAGCCAGAGCTTAGGTAATACAAGGCTTCAAACTGTTTCTTGGCATGAATACATTAATCTCTTTGGAAAACCTACAAACAGAGATGCCATGTGGGCATGGTCAAACCTCCTGGTCTATTGAAAAGATGTCCAGGAGAAAACTTTCTCAAAGGCCACTGGGGAACACAACCCCACAAGTGGTGCATTAGCTTTAACTGCCCATAGGAAAGCAATATTTTCTTGAATCTATTTGGAAGAAAAGAAAGAAAGTAACTAGCTGTTAACTCCTAGGAAGGAATTTGGGTCAAATAAGAAATGAATCCAGCAAACTATATGTCTTATAGGTAGTGGTTTGGTGGGGAGGAGAGGGAGGTAAGAAAAACTGCCATAGGGAGGGAACTGGGTTCAAACTCAAAGAGAAAGGATGACTGGTCATGGAAAATGTCAGTAAAAGATTGAGGAAATACATTTGCTTTAAATTTTATATGGTGACTAATCCACACTGGGGTGTATCAGACACAGCTTTTGGCAAGTCTTATATACTGGAGCCAAGCACATTAGGAACAACATCTAGTTTTGAAAAATGCCAGAGGGATTTCAATATCCACAACCCTGTCTTTCAATGCCAAACCTGGGAGTAGAGTACCCTTTCTAGGGCCTTACAGAATCATCAAAGCTCAGAATTGGAAAGGACTTCAGAGGTGATCTAGTCTAATATATACCCAGGCAGGAATTTCTTCTACCAAAGTAGTCATCTAACCTCTCCTTGAAGACCTCCAGTGTTCTACCACTCCTGGAGGCAGCCCATTCTCCATTTGCTAACTCTGATTTTTCCTAACAGACTTCCTAAATCTATTTACAACTTTCAAGCACTGCTCTTGGTTCTGCCTAATCGTGCCAAACGGAACAAATCCATTCCCTCTTGCTTCTAACAACTTTTCATATACCTGAATATAGCCATTCATGTCCCTAATGAGTTTTTCTTCCAAAATGAAAAAACTCATTTCCTTCAACCTATCCTTAGTGTATCTTGAAAGGAGGTTGAGGGAAGGGAGGGAAGCAAAGGAAGGGAAGAAGAAGAGAGGGAAGGAGAGGGGAGGGAAGGGGAGGGGAAGGGACAGGAGATAAGAGGCAAGTTTGAGGGAAAAGGAGGAGAAAATTGTAGAGGTTTGATCTACAAGAATTAAAAATTGTGTTAAAAAAGGAAACTGGAAATCAGTGAAATTCTACTCTTCTTACCCTATATAAGCATGCAACTCTCATAATTTCCCTTCATTAGTGATTCCAAATTAGTCATTTGCCCTTTTAATGTTTATAATGGCATTCATTTATGTAATCATCATTAGAAACAGTTGATAGGCTTACTTTCAATTTTATCCATATCAAGTAAATTAAAATGAATTAGTCCCTGATTTCTAAGAACTCACATTTAAGTATAATTGTAGTATACATTAGACAAGCATAAACATTAAGTAGTAAATATTTAATATAGTTAAACCCAATGATTTACTCCCTATCACATCCTCACATTACAGCCAAATTGTCTGCCTTGATGTTCTCCTAATGTTTAATTTCCTTCTTCTGCACCTTTGGACAGGCAGCCTCTCATACCGACAATGTGCTACCTCCTCTACTCTAAATTATGAAATCCACTCTTCAAGGCTTAGCTCAGGTGTCACCCGGGGGGTGGGGGTGGGAATGGCTTTTCCTGAAGGTCCAGTTGTTATCAATTCCCTTCCTGAAGTCACTTTGCATTTATTTGTATTTACACATCTACATACATGTTCCTCCCAATGGAATGAAATGTTGGAAAGAGAAAAGATCACTTCTTTTTGTCACTGTATCCCCAGTTTTGAACACAGTGCCTAGCATACAGTAAATGTTTATATCATACTTCCTGGACTGAATTGAAGAGAATATCAGTTGAGTTCTAGAGTGGAGAAAAATCAATTTTTCTTTTGTCCATCAGGGAAAAATCTTAGGATTGTGAAACTTTTTAAGTGATAAGAGAAAAATAATGTGATGAGCAGGGAAGAAAACTACATTCTACGTATGACACAGTTTTTAAAAACGCTTAGTTGGGAAACCATGAAGATTTTTCATTTAATACAGATACCTCATTTAATGGATCTAAAATCGCATCTTCTCCAGAAAGCCATTCACAACTCCTCTTAACTGGAGAGCCTTCCTTCTTTAATTATTTCCTGTTTCTCTTTTATATAGCTCGTTTGCGTGTATTTGTTTGCTTGCTGTCTTCCCCGTATATTGTGAGCTCCTAGAGGTCAGAGAATCTCTTTTGCCTCTTTTTATATCTCCGGCATTTAGCATAGTGTATAGCACAGTATAATATAGCATAATTTATAGCATAGTTCATAGTATACTCTAAATTATTGACTTACTGATAGATCATTGGATCGTAGCTCTAGAGCTGGAAGGGACATCGGAGGCCATTTTGTCCAATGCTTTCATTTGCAAATGAGGAAAATAAGTTCTAGTCGGGTTAAAGGACTTGTCCAAGGTCATACACATAGTAAATTCTGGAGATAGGACTGCCAAACTCTGTTGATTTACCTTTACAATATCTCTCATATATGCCCCCTTCTCTCTTCTGACATTGCCACCACCCCAGTGTAGGACCTCATTATATCATATCTGGACTATTCCAGTAGCCTTCCAATTGGTCTCTCTGCCTCAAGTCTCCTCATTCCGCTTCATCTCCCACTCAGTTTTCAAATTACAAGTCTGAACATGTCACACCTTCACCCCATTCAATAAACTCCAGCAGCTCTCTATCACTTTCAGGATCAAAAATGAAATCCTCTATTTGGCATTCAAAGCTTTTTATAACTTGGCCCCTTCCCACATTTCCAGTTTTCTTAGCCTGATGTATTCCCATGTACTCTGTTAGAGGGTATGTCCCCTGAATGGTATTCCATGCTTTACCTCACTCATACTTGGACTTTCTCTGGAATCCTTCTTCTCCTTGCCTGCCTCTTTGACACTCTGAACAATTTCTATCTTGGGGCTCTCTTCTCCTAACTGGTGGGTGATTCCCTCCCTGGGATCACCAATTTGAGAAAAGGTTTCAGCTATGTATGTCCTCACTCTCTCTGAAATCCTTCTCCTCACCTACCAATCCCCACCCCAACAAGTTGGCCTTTATTTGCTGTGTTCCTCCATTAGAATATAAATTTTCTGACACAGAATCTGTCTTGCTTGCTTATATTTTTATCCCCAGAATTTATAATAGTACCTGGTTCATAGTTCATAAATGTTTTATTTTTTTATGTAGGCAGGTACATGATTTCTCCTGCCATTTTGTTAAATGCTCCACATTATTAGTTTCTAATAGACAGAGACCAAAATTGAATTTAACCTATTTTTAATGTTTTGGATTGAACTGGTTTCATGTTTTCCATATAAAATCCACAGTTCTATTCTATGATTTTGCATTCCCATCCTTTTCTTTCCACAGTCCAGTGGTCTGGCTTGCACATTAGCATGTCAGCCAGATGACAAACCCTTCCAAGCAACCACAGGAGAGGTTTCTCTTATTGCACTAGGGTTAATTGCTATGTAGAAAATGAACCTTTTCGCCTTAATATTAATTCAGCTTTTCTTCTTCCTCCTTCCCTATCACTTAAATCTGTTATTTTCTTTTCTCTTTTATGACCAACTGACTTGATCTCTTTCTTTCAAATCCCACTTCTTCCATCTTCTTTCCAATCTATTAACTTACCTCTCATCAGCCCACTCCCCAGTTCTTTCAGGATCCTTAGCTTGGTTTGAAGCTATCTGTGCTATAGACCAGGAGGTGCTATTTCTGGACAGCATCTTATTTTTTTTTTTTTGCTTGTTTTCCCATTAAGTAGTATAATGCCCTGATTTTGTAAAAAATACCACCAACAACTTAGCAATGATCTGTGTGGTCATCTCTACCACATACACCCACTAATATAATTAGTCCCATTATGGTCACCACCATTTTATTCTTCCCCATTGTAGCTCTCCAAATCATACTTATTTCCATCTTTGTCACTGAAATCATAGTCCTCTTTTTGTTAATCATGACAGAAGAACTATCATTGCTAGTCATTACTCCAGTATTTTTAGCATCTCAAGGTCACCACAAAGGTGTTTTACTTATTTGGAAAGAGAAAAAGCATTCCAGAGGTATATAGAATCCATTTTAAATATGGTATGTTTTTCCTGCTGAAAGTTGTAGGAGAGAACAAAAATGTCCAGCTCTGTGGTATTATGGCATTCTATTCTGCCACAGCCTAAGGGCAGGGAGGCTTTTAGTGAATGCAGATGTTCACCCAAAACTTCCAAGAAGAACTAAAGCATTTCTATCCAAAGTGTCCAATTCCTTGTTTGGGAAATAAAAAAGGCAACTGGAAGCTTAGTGATGTCAGGCTTCAGAGTACATGCCATGGTGAGACCCCATTGGAAGATCACCTTCAAGTTATTTCCCTTTGACGCTTCAGGGATTAAACCCATTAAACCCATTTGGAAGGAGAACAGAACAACTGCCAAGAAAGATGTCATTGAAAGAAGGCTCCATAGCACCAGAAAAAAATCTGTTTAGGAGCAAGCATTTTGTACAAGTCAACAAAGCTGCAAAATAACCAAGAATCTGAAACTCATCTCACACCAACTGTCCAGACACCAGGGAAACCTGTTCAGAACCCATCATAGTGCTATTTCCTTACAAAATTCATGGATGTTAATAAGCTTCCTACAGGGATTTTATTTTTTTTTAAGAAATGTGAAATCTTCTGACAAACGACCCAGAATCTATACTGTGAAGAGGGTAAGGTACATGAGGCACTGTGCCAAAGTGTATAGAACTTTGAACTTAGAGCCAGGAAGACCTGGCTTCTAATCTTACCTCTAATACTTCACTGTTGTATGATCATGAGGAAATCCCTTAATCTTTCTCAATCTCAGTTTTTCCATCTGTAAAATGGGAATGGTAGTGCCCTCCTGGGTAATTATAAGACAGTGAGATGGCAAAGTAGATAGAGTGCTGGTCCTGAAATCAAGAAGACCTGAGTTCGAATCTAGCCTCAGACACTTGCTAGCTGTTCAACTCCAAGCAAATCGCTTACCTTTTGTCTTCGTCAGTTTTCTCAACTGTAAAATGAGGATAATAATAGCATCTACCATAAGAGCTGTTTGTGAGAATGAAGGGATAGAATATTTGTAAAAACATAGCACAGTGCCTGGAACATAGTAGGTGCTTAATAAATACTGTTTCCTTTTTCCCTCCTGAAGCTCAGTCATTCAGTCAACAAGCAATTATTAAGTCCTCTGTGAACAGTTGAGTGACACAGTAAAAATATTGATATGGCAGCTGTGTGGAGGATGGAGTAGAAAGGGGAGAGGTTGGATTTAGAATCACCAATTATTCCAGGCTATTGCAATAGTTCAGAAAGAGGTCATAAGGGCTTGACCTAGGGTGGTTGTGATACGAATAGAGAGAAGCAAATACAAGAAATTATGTGGGTGGGTGTAGCATAGAGAAGACGACAACTAACTAGATATGATCAGTCAGTGAAAATGGAAGTTAAGACTGACTTTTTGGTGGCAAAGTTGGGTTACTGGAAGAATAATGATGCCTGTGAAAAAGAGACAAATTAAACTAAGGAATGGATTTAGAGGAAAAGATGAGTTCTATTTTTGGGCATGTTAGTATGCAGTATCTATGGAACAACCCAATTCAAAATGTCTAGTAGGCATTTGGTGATGTGGGACTGAGGCACAGGAGAGCAAGTAAGTCTGGAAATATAGATAAGGGACATAAATACCAAGTTTCAGAGAAAATGCTAATCTGCATTGGTAGAGGACTTCTTTACCCAGAAGTCCACTGTACCAATCAAATCACAAGTCTAGTTTTTCTGCCTGTGCCAAGCCAAATTTCCATAGAGATTAGCTATAAACAAGAATAACAATAGAGATTCTCAGAAATTTATAGGAGATAGAAGAGGCAGTAATGAAAACCTAAATTCTCAGATGCTTGTACACAAGTGTCCAAAGTATGAGTAACAAACAAGAAGAACTAGTGCTCCGAAGACAAGAAAGCAAGCTTAACCTCAGAAGTATCACTCAGAGAAGCAGAGCTGTATAGAGTGCTGGTCTTGAAGTTAGAAAGATCTGTATTCATGTCCTTCATTGGACAAAATACTAGCTATGTGACAAGGGTAAATTAATTAAACTAACAGTGCTCCCAGGCAACTCTAAAAGACTATAAACCCCAGATCAATGATTTCTCTCCATCAGTAAAGGGGTTTTCTACATTGGGGGGTTCTCTATACCAGGGAAATCACAGATTAAGACCAAGAAGACCACATGGGCGGACTATGTTTCTGGATGAGGATGCCATTCCAAAAAAGAGATGTTTTTAAAAGTAATGAGGTAGCATTGTGTACTAATAGATGAAGTCATGTTAAGATATGTAGGAATCAGAAGCTGAAATATGGTGGAAAGCATTTGAATGAAGAAATACAAATGGTATTATTATCAGAATATACCTCAAACTTCTTAGAAAAGGTAAAAGAAATGAGAAGTTCCTGAATCACGTCTGACCTACTATGTGTCAGGTACTGTGCTAAGTGCTGGAGATATAAATAAGAAAAAGAAAGACAGTCCTTGTTCTCAAGGAAGATAATACACTGTCTTCCCCCATTAGATGGAAGCTGGAAACGGGCAGGAGGAGGGGGGAAGACATCAGGGATCACCTGATGCAGGGGTATTCTTTCCCATGGAGTTCAAACCAAGCAGAGCTGCAGATGGAAAGTAGAGAATAAGCTAGGAAGTCTGGTTCCTGCTCTCTATAAAGGAAAGCTTTGGAAGGAGTTTCATGCTCTACTCTCTAACCCTCCAACCAGAGGGGGAGAAGAGGCCGGGGAGTATGGGAAGGTATTGAGTATCCAAGGCTGAGTTAAAGAGCGTGATGAGATTTCAGAATCACCATACAGTAGTGAGGGGAGAATGTTGATTATCTAGATATCCTCTGGAGCTCCCTACATGAAAAGCAAAGGAAGCTAATAATTTCTTGATTTGTTCTAATGGTAATTTAATCCCTCCAAAGACAGGAATCTTGAGAAGACCTCATATTCTGGGCCTGATTCTCACCAATAAAGAGGAACTGGAAGTAGAAATTATGGGTACCTAGAGTTGAAGTGACCACTTCATCTTAGAATTCATTGTAGAATAATAAAGGAAAGTTACATTTTGGAAGAGCAAATTCAGAAAAAGGTAAAACCCCCTAACCTAAAATCCCACAGGTAATCTAACCAGTATGGACAGAAAACTGACAAATTTGAAATTCTGAAAGCAAAAATGTAGAAAGCAACTGAAGGGGAAAAGGAGAAGTTATCCAAATAGATCCAAATATGCAAAAGGAACTCATCAACCAGCTGATAGTTTTAAAAGACATGTCCTAGAGTTGGTAGCAATGGCGATAAAAGGAGGATGCCAATGTATGGGATGGGCTTGTAAAATTATTCAAAACTCCTAAAGCCCAAAATGAGCTTGGGCTGGTAAGCAATGGCAAGGACAATGAAAAGATTTTTTCAATGGTTTCTAATACTTTAAGTTTTTTTAATGTATTTTAATACCTCAAACTTTTTAATACATTAAAATAGTTATATTGAAGAAAAAGAAGGGAATATAAGAAGATAAATGAGCCACTGCTGAGGATGGATGTAAATTATCAGATATTCTGGACAGAAAGCAGGGCTGCTAAAGGCTAATGTTCTTTTTTTTTTCCTACAAGAAGAATAATCTTTGAAGTGGAAAAGGTGGAATACATCAGCTACAGGGAGCCGATAAGTAGGGAGATAATTTCAAGACACCAGACCCAGGTGGACAATGTCCCATAGTGCTGACCTATGTAATTTGTGGATTACTTTTGGTGATCTTTGAAAAACTGTGGAAAATGAGAAATATATATCATATGGCTGGCAAAGGGCAATTTTTTTTTTAATGGAAGAGAATGAAGCCTGGAAACTACAGGCCAGTGAACTTGAGTTTGATTCCTGGAAAAATTCTACAGGGGATTTTTAAAAATTTATATCTTTTGTTTTTAATATTACGTTTATTTCCAAATATATATCTCCTTGATCTACACAGTGAGCCATCCCAAATAACAAAAAATGGACAGACTTTCTAGGGAACAATTTAACATATGTGTTTAGATTTTGAATAGATAGACCCTCTTGATGCGAGTTAATGAACTCCCTCCCTTCCCCCCAACACACAAAAAAAATGCCCTTTTCTTACCTGTAAAATAAGAACTACTATTATTTTGACTTCAGTGAAAAGCTTTTCATGGTAAATGATGAGCCAGAGTGGTTTTCACTGTTATTCCTTCAGGCCAGGCCTTGGGATCAAAGGAGCTGGTTTAGGGTGCATGATATGAATGGTTTAAAGTGTATGCTTGATTCAGTCATGGAGACCTGTTATGGGTGCTAAAATGTGCTTAGGCCAGGCTAAATGCACTTTGTTTAAGGAGGTGGTGGTGCTGAAATTTCGTATAAACTATTATCTAACCGGGAGGGTACCTTTTGTACACTGTTCATTTTCCAGGGTTGTTGTTGCTATTACTGAACCAGATGCATCTTAGCAGATGGGGACCTGAAGATCTGCACATGTATATTCTAACAATGTTTTTGTATGTATATTTTTCAGTATTTGTCTGAATTTAATAAAAAAGTTTATTATTATTATTAGCCTCATTCATTCAATCTCTCCAGATTCTGAACTTGCATTTGAACTTGCTTTTGAATATTTCTTTTACAAAAAGTTTGCTATGCTTATAATTCTTTTCCTCAGCAATTAAATCTTTCCAGGTTTCGAATTTGCCAGCTTCCAAGTACCTGGTCTAAGAGAGTGGCTAATTCAAAATTACAGTTGGGGAAACAGAGGCATAGAATCCCTAGTGGTATATCCAAGTTTACACTTTTAGATGGTTGTGTAAGTCTGGGATTGGAGTCCTTATGCCTGGCTGAATCTTTGTTTCACTCTAAATGCATAGCTTTTGTAAATAATTGAAACCCATCTCAGTGAAATAACTTTATGCTGATTCCTTTGAAGCCTTACAAGGGAGCCATCAAGCTATCTCATTCCTGTTCTTTGATGCATTCGTCTTGTGTCTTCAAGTGAAATGGAAGTGTGAAACTGATTAGGAAGGATGCTTGCTGCTGCTTCAGCAGGCAGAACCAAGCTTTCTTTCTTTTCAAACTGACTGAAAGGTAAACCCATTATTTCTTGATGAGGTGTTTTTCTTTGTTGCTGCACTTAAATTTAACAATCCTATGAAAGGGAGAAAATAAGTTTGAGGTTGAAATAATGCTGAACACACCATAAAGAGCCAGGGAGGGAAAAAAAGCAACATCAAAGGAATTATGTTCAGTGGCAATGAAGTTAGGAGTTTGGAAAAATTCAAAATCAACTAACTACCTGAGAGATTGACTTTGACCACTGAGACACAAACCAGAAATGGAAAAAAGGCAGAGGTTGCACTGGTGTCCGGATACCACCCTAACTCCGAGCAAGCCTGACTCAGAAGAGTGTCTGGCCAGAATCTTCCTCACCATTTCTTAAGCATCTCCACCCAGTCAGTAGGGCAGTGGTACCTAGGGAGATACAGAGTTCAACATTGACCTTATTCACAGGTCACAACAACAGCAGCTCAGGTACTGTTATTTCAAGAAAGGCAGCACTTCATAGTGGAAAGAGCATGGTTTGTAGAGTCAGGAGTCTTAGGTTCAAATCCCAGCTCACATACTTACTATCTATGTGACCTTGTTTAAATCACTTAACTTCTCTGGGCCTCAGTTTCCTCATCTGAAAGTTAGGGATTCAGACTATATAGCCTCAGAGATCCCTTCCATTTCTAGAGCTACGAGTCTATAAAGCTTCTAGAGGCAACCACTGTATTTCCCCATGTATAAGAAGTACCCTTTTCTGAAAAATTTGGGGTCTAAAACCTGGTGCATCTTAGACGGTGGTTGTAGATTTTTTTTACTTGCATTTCCTGCTTTTTCATGCTTGTTGTCTTTGCGCTCATTGTTTTGAATTTCTTACTGGTATATTAGGTTATGTTTTGCCACATTCTGCCCAGAAATGGCTCAGAAAAGACTTTCATACAGTGCTGAATTCAAGTTAAAGGTGATCCAGTTTGCAAAAGTGAATGGAAATCGTGCTGCTGAACATAAGTCTGGTCCTCCTCCAACTGAGAAAACAATCCAAGACTGGCTACAGAAAGAAGAAACCCTACTGAAAACGACATGGCAGAGCCTGATTCAGAGAGGGAATAGAAGATATGGACTGAAGAACAAAGGGCAATTGGAATTCCTGTGTCCACAAAGATGGTTCAACATAAGGCATGATGAAGAAGAAGTTACTGATTTCAAAGGAGTACACAATTGATGTTTCAGGTTCACGAAACAGAATGGACTAAGCATGCGTACACACAGCAGACTTGCCCAAAAGATGCCTGAAAGCTATGAGCAGAAGGTCCTTGAATCTCATCATATTATTGTATGAATTTTATGATGAATAAAATTTGAGTTCAATAACTTTATGTAATACATTTTATTTCAAATTTTGGGCTCCAAAATCAAGTGCATCTTATACATGGGAAAATACGGTAGGTAGTACAATGTCTGGAGAGCTGGCCTTAGCGTCAGGGAGACCTTAGTTTGAATCCTGCTTCAGACCCTTACTAGTGCTATGACCTTGGGCAAGTCACTTAAGTTCTCTCAGACTCAGTTTCCTCATCTGTAAAGTGGAAAAGACAATAACACCTACCTCCCAAGGTAATTATGAGAATCAAATCATATGTGTGTGTATGTGTGTGTATGTATGTATGTATGTATAGTGCTTTGCAAAATATAAGCCACTATATAAATGTTAGCTATTAAAATAATAAACATGAATTTGCCTGGCGGAGAAGGGAGGAAGGCAGACAGGATATCTAACCCTTTCCTAGTCACAGAATAGTAGAGTAAACAGAACTCTACTTGAACTAGAATCAGAAGACCTAAATTGGCATCTTGTCCCTGTCATTTGGCAGCCAGGTGGCACAATGGATAGAGCACAAGGCCTGAGTTCAAATCCAGCCTCAGATGCTTACTAGCCATGTGACCCTGGGCAAGTCACTTAACCCTGTTCGCCTCAGTTTCCTCATCTGTAAAATGAGCTGGAGAAGGAAATGGCAAACCACTCCAGTATCTTTAACAAGAAAACCCCATTTAGGCTTACAAAGAGTCAGATAAGACTGAAACAACTGAACAACTAAAGCCACTTAGATTTTCAATTTCCTTACCTGTTACAGAGAAATGCAGAAGATATGTAATTTCATAGAATTCCCCAGATCCTGAAATCCTGTGAAGACCACAACTCTTCTTTGATTAATTAGATGCCTGAGGCAAATAAGAGGTCCATGTAGCTATTATTTGTCAAGGTCAATATCTGAACACAAATCTTTCTAACTCTAGGTCCAATGCTCTTTATGTTGAACACAGAGCCAGAATAGTCTGAGTCTTTTAAACTGCTGAATTGGAACAGTCTTGTTATTGTTTTTCAGCTGTATCTGGAGGGTGAAGGTCTTGTTTACTTGAATGATGGGCAGCATGCCCTAATCTGGGTGAGGAAGAAAGGCTACCTTCAACCTTTCCCTTTTAGGCCTTGTTCCGCCCCACCCTCACCCAAGAATCAGGCTTGAGATTTCAATCTGTTTCATTCTTCCTTTCCATTTCTAGGCACTGGTGGTTCCCCAACCCAAGAACTCATGCCATGATTACTAAAGGGGCTTTGGATTTGGAACTTTGGTGGGACCGTGCTGTATGGAACTGAGTTAAACTATGCATTTAATCACTCCCCCACTTCCCCTCCTAGAGCCTAAGGTGGGATGGAGGAAGTAAAGGGAAGGATTTTGTCTCCCAAGCAGCGGAGAGAAGAATTTTTGCATGTTTACTCTTGCTGTTGTTGATGACGATGATCCTTCTTTTTTTGAAAGGGATCAATAACATCATCAGTGATGTCTTGACTTGCTTGGGAGTTGGATTTAAGTGATGCAGAGTTGCACAATCATCAGGCTCATTCTCTTTTCCAGAGTCACTAACGTTCAGCAACAGGACAAAAGATGACTGGCGATGACCAAGAATGCAGTGGACAATCTTAGGTTCTTTAATGTCTGACCAAGCTCTAAGCACCTGATTCATCCACCTTCATGGCCATTGGAACAATTAGTTCTCATCTGACCATTCTGCTAGTCTTCACGTGCTTGGGGTAGCTAACTCATTCACAGGTTTGTGGCCCATTGGTTACTTTCAACCTTGTTTTACTTGTCTGCCTAGATGGTTTTACCAGAGTGTGGCCACCGCACATGCTACAACCTCTTGGAGCCATAGATGAGAGTTGGGTGACAGGAGGACACCAAAGGTGGATGAGCAATCTTGAAAAGGGTTCAGGAATCCCTCACAACAGAAGTGCTAATTCTCCCTTAACACCATATACACCCCTTGTTCTTGCTATGCTTTCAACATAAATACTCCTTTGTAAAAATTAATCTGTTAAATTATTAAACAGAAATAGGAAACACTATGGTGGGGGATTTCACCAGTGCCAGAAATTAGACACTCCCAAAGTCACTTAAGAGTATCACAGAACCCTAGAAAAGGGGTAAAATGTAACACAGCAGTCCTCCAGGCAGTGGGAGCCTGAGTAGTCACTATTACTTATGAAATAATGTATTTGGAAGCACTTCATAAATGTAAGATACCACTATAGTGTTTGAGCCTTTAGGTTTGCATTCTAGGCTTTGGGATGTTTCCAGTCATGACAATATATATTTCCAGTCATTCTGACTGAGTTACTTTGAAATTGGTTTCTTTGAAACATGCAAATGACAGGAAGATACTTTCCAATCACTCGCTTCAAGCATTACTAAAGTTTATATGTGTTTGCTCATCTTTTGGATGAAACGATATTGGATTTGCTTCACTGGACTTAAATGAAGGCAGAGATGACAGGTTTATCAAGTGTGCGAATGACACTAAGCTGGGAGGGATACGTAATACTCAGGGTAACTGAACTTGGATCCTAAAAGATCTGGACAGGATAGAATGGCTTGCTGAGATTGGCATGATGAAATGTTATAGGAATAAATATGAAACCCTTCAAGGGGATTTAAAATACTAAAAAAAGAATTACAGAATAAGGAAGATGTGACTAGAAAGTAGTTCATGTGACCAAAGGTTTCTTCCTATTACTCAATAAACAAACACTTATTACCTACAGAGTGACAGACACTACGAGAGGGGCTTTGGTGATTCAAATACAAAGAATGAGGCAATCTCTTGCTGAGCAGGTTATACCTTAATCAAGGAACTCTTGACCTGTTTCCTTACTTGTAAAATGAGGGGTTTGGGCTAGAGGACTTCTAATGATCCCTGTATCTTTAAATCTCTAAACCAATGAAATTCGAATGATGAAATTAAATTCTGGCATCTTGTAACTTTCATTTGTTGGTCCTAGCTCTGTCCTCCAGAGACAAGCCAAAAAATTCTAAGCCTGTTCTATATTACCTGGAGACTGACATCAGATCCTTCTTAAATCTTCTCCAGGCTAGACACTACCAGTTCCTTGAATGGAGTCTCAGACGAACTGATATCTAGTCTCCTTACCATGTAGTAGTCCTCTTTTTAAAAAAAAAATTCATGTTAATGTTCCTTCAAAAATATATATTGCCCAGAATGAACTAGAGCAGAGGTCATAAAGAGTACCACTTTTCTCACTATGGGTACTATTGCCTCTATTAATGCCATGTTAGGACCAAGTGGTTTCTCTGGATTGAATCAAATAAATCATTCCTTAAGTAGATTATAGAGGTAAATAAATGAATATAAAATACTGAGATTGTTAATATAGTTTAATTTTTCAGAATTTTCCTATTATGTCTGCTTATGGAAAGTAGGACAAGGAAAAGACAAGCCTGACATCTAACTACTGGGTCAGAGACTGAATAACTACTAAACTTCTTTAATCTTCAGTTAAACAATGATACTTTTTTTCTTGACCAACAAAACAAATAGTAATATAGGAAGGAGAGGGTCATAATTCCTTATGAAAATAAAGAATACAGTATCTGAAGAAACCTATTATTCCATATCCTAAATAAAATGCAATACAGTTAATCATTTGGAAGGGATAAAATTCTCTTCAGTTAAATAAAATTTATGCATCATATTCTCTCATCTTAGACTAAATTATGTGCATAGTTTCTTTGAATTCATTCTTATTAGAGCTAAATTTATGAACCCAGAAGGAGACTGTAAGTTCCACATAACCCAGTAGTGTGAAATGGTAACCAAAAGAATCCATGTGATCTTAGTACAGAATCCACAATAGAGTGAAATGGTGGCCAAAAGAACCCATGTGATCTTAGTACAGTATCCACAAAATTCCTACTCCTGAAAAAAAGAATCTTACTCTCAAAAATCTTACACAAAAGTTTTCTGATGCCTTATTGGAGTTTGGTGGTAATTACTCAGCTCTTGAAGTCTCATCAGTGCAGCAAAACAAGATCTGGAAGGTCTGAAAAAGCTAGAAAGGATTTGAGTACAAACCTTCCACAATAGATTACTTCTGTTTTCTTACAGAGAAGTTCATCACCACTGAGATAGTCACCCAGTTATAGTTATGCATACTTTGATGCTGGTAATCCGAGAAACAAAAAAAAAATGATACAAAGTCCTATGTGACCTCTTCTGTTTCTGTGGTAACGGTGGCAAAGTGGTAGAAAAAGGAATGGGAATGCCAAAGATCACATGGTTTTTAGAACACTGAAGAACATTAGCTCAACTGTTCACATAAAGTGTTAAATTCATTGGGAACAGGTAGTTTTTGGAGGATGAAATCTCAATTACCAATAGCCACATGAAAAAAATAAGTTCTATATCACAAACAATTAAAGAAATGCAAATTAAAAGCAATTCTGAAGTTTCACCTCTCACCTGGCAAGTGTTGGGGGAATTGCAGGAAAACGAGGATATTAATATAGAGATGATGGAACTGTCAATTGGTACAATCTTTCTGGAAAGCAATTTGGAACCATGCCCCCCAAAAGTTATGAAACTTTGACCCAAAAGATACCACTGCTAGGCCTATTATACCCAAAAAAGATCAAAGAAAGAGAAAAAAGATCCATATGTATAGAAATGTTTATGGCAACTCTTTTTTTGTAACAGCAAAGAGCAGGAAGCTGTAGAGTATCCATCAATTGGAGAATAACTGAACAAATTGTGCTAAATGAATGACAAAAGGGATGACCTCAGAGAAATCTGGGAAGACTTGTATGAAATGATACAGAGTGAAGTAAACAGAACCAGGAGAAGAACTTATACAGCAACACTGTAAAGACAACTTTGGAAGACTTAAGAACTCTGATCAATGTAATGTTGTTGTTGTTTAATCATTTCAGTTGTTTCTGGCTCTTCATAAAAACATTTAAGGTGTTCTTGGCAAAGATACTGGAGTGGTTTGCCATTTCCTTCTCCATGTCATTTTACAGATGAGTAAATTGCTGCTAACAGGATTAAGTGACTTCCCCAGTAGTGTTTAAGGTCAGATTTGAGCTCAAGTCTTCCTGACTCCAGGCCTGGCTCTCTATTCACTGCAAATCAATGGAATGACCAGTCACAATCAAAACTAGTCACTGGTCACAAAAAATCCTTATAAAAATATACGTAGTCACATCCAAAAATATATGTCTCATTGTTCACCTATGTCTATCACCTCTCTATCAGGAAATGTGTGGCATATTTCATCACTGATCCTCTGGAATTGTTTATGTATTTTTTAAAAGATTTAGTTTTTCTTTTTTTTTTGCAATGGGAGTGGGGGAGGTGGGAAGGAGAGAAAATAAATTTTTGTTCATTGAAAGCAATTAATCTGTTAAAAAAATGGGGGAGGAATTTTTATAATGCTAGGTCCTTGTCCAGTGACCAAAAACTCAACAGCCTACTTGAAGAATTTAATTTTACCAACATTGACAACATCACTATAAATGAAATTGGAAAATAAAAGGAAGCCTCAGCAAAAAAAGAAGAATGGAATGGAAACCAAGTCCTCCTCAAAGATTATGAAGTCAATTTGATTCTGTGTACAAAGGCAGTGAATGATACAACTTTTTAGACCACTTGATCATTTCAATTTGCTGTACTAATGACAAGCATAAGCCAAAAGATCACCCCATGGAGATGTTTGCAGTATTTGTGCCAGTATCTATTCTGGAAGATGAAGAAGGAAAAAGATTCTGGAAAGTATTCAAAAACAGCCAACAAAATCAATCAACATGTAATTTTAAAATAGGTTATTTCTTTGCAAAAGTAAGCTTAGAGGAATAGTGACAATGATGTTGAAAAATAGAAGATCCCAAAGAATATAAAAAGCACTACAGCTATATATTATAAATATTTTCCTTAATAAAGGAATTATGAAGCCCTGGATATGATGAGTACCGAACACCATTACAAAAGATGAAATTGACTATATCTCAATAGACAGAAGGCAACTATCCACTAAGATATATTGGTTATTGATGTCTTAGTTATTTCCAAATCAACTATCTGTGTAAAAGCAGACAATTGACTTGACAGAGAAACAGCAATAGTCAATAACAAATTAATGGAAAATTATAATGTACAGCATACAATCAAAACAGCTCCAATTTGATATTTTTAATTATTGATTAAAAAAACAAGAAATAAAGGGACTAGCATTGACATTGACTATAACCATCATCTAGAGTTTGACCAACATAAAGCAATTGCTACAGTTAAGAAGCAAGGGCCCCTAGCATCTACCTTAGCCAGCAAACACGATCTCTGCAACAAACAAAGGGCATCATAGGTTTAGAACCCAAATTCATTTCTAAAATTTTACAGCATAGTATATTATAGTGGTACTGTCCCATAAAATGAAAAGAAAAATAGATTTGCAGAAAGGTTGTCGTAACACAGACTTAAGATAGTACTAGAACATGCCAAGGAAACATAAAGTAGAAACTGAAAGGACAGCAAGCAGAAGAAAAATGGACAAAATTAGGAATATGTCAAGATTTCTAAAACCATCTTTTTTCTCCACAAATATCATCACATATACATGTGACATTATAGTCCCCAATGTATGCTACACAAGAAAACAGAAATAGCACTAAAGAAAAAACATATGTGGGGAAAGCCACTAGATCAGACCAAGTATATATAGAGAAGGTCCATGAAGGTCCAATTTTGAGTGCTGAGGCAATTAGTCTTGAGATATTTAAAAGGGGGGGGGGGGCGGAATCCAGAGTAGAGAAAATCATAGTCATTTCTACTAATGAAAAAAAAGGAGGTCAAGAGAAAACTACCTACTTTTATAAGAAAAATCTACATATCTATTGGATGCACACTGGATGAAAAACCGAGAAGAGAATAAACAGGCTTTTACAAATCATATCCTATAGCAGAATGTATCTTTATTATGAACATTCAATTTATGGAAAGCTACATAGAATAGAATGTTTATTGTTTGTTGCCTTTGTTTTTTACTGTATTCTATAAATTTATTCAAAGAGTAGTGGCAAGAAGCCCTTCTGGACCCATCTACATCTAGAGAAGTTATAACTCACACCTCTTTGGATTACCATAGAGACTTTTTTTTTTACAAAAATCCATGTAGACAAAACCCTGACTAAAAGGAAAAATTATCTTTTTTATGAAATTATGCTTAACAAAATAATTTATTTATGTTATGAGATCCACAGGATCATGGATTTAGACTTAGAAGAAACCTTCAAGGTTATCTAATCCAACCCCTTACATCATAGATGAGAAAAATGAGGCCCAGAAAGATTAAATGACTTGCCTAAGAACTCAGATCCACTGGTTTCAAATGCAGGTTTCTTTTCATTGTAACACACTGCTTCCTATCTTCTAAAAAGCTCAATCATGCATTTATTAAGCACATATTATGTTTTAGGGATACAACTACTGAAATGAAAATGTCCCTGACTTTAAGGACTTAAAGTCCCTGACTTTACAATCTATTGCTCCCTTAATGCTTTTAAATATTCCTTTACAGATTACAACTGGATGTTATTAGGTCAGGACTGAGTGGAAAATTTCAAGCTGGAAACCATTATTATTATTGACAATATCTACATAACAATTTAAGGTTTACAAAATTATTTTACGTACACTATTTCATTTGATCTTCATAACAATCCTGGCAGGAATTATCCTCATTTTACATTTATTATATTTATATAATATGATATAGAATTATACTTATCCCCATTTTACAGATGAACAAACTTGAGGCTCAGAGATGTTAGGTGACTTGTCCTAGTGTTCCATAGTAAGCACCTAAGGTAGGATTCAAACCCATGTCTTTCTGAACTCTAAATCCAGTACTATAGACACTAGGTCATGCTGCTTCTCCACTGTCAGATAAAGACTAATCAGAAATTTAAAAAGTAAAGTAAAAATATCTCTGAATAAAAAGACTGTTGCCTATTTTTTAAAGCATGTGCTTTGTTCAAGGAAAATGCAGGCATAGAAGCTCATCTCCAACACAATGTCTCTCATTCACATGTCATATTCATTAAGAAAAAAAATCTCAAAAGACACAACCATGATAACTTTATTTAATGATCCTCCATTAATAAGAAGAAAGGCATAAAATAGTGTGATTTTCAGTTACTAAAGGTGTTTGCCAGTCTCACTCTGGATATCTATTTTTTTAAAAAATTTTGATAGATCCCATTGTGCTGAGTTCATCAAGTTTCATAATATTAGAGTCTCCTAAATTATATCTATAATGACAAAAAAAAAACGTTTGGTCTGACTCCACACAAGAAAAACCAATTGGAAGAGGAATATATATTTTACAAACCATAACATAAGATTAGCTGAATAGCATGAAGAATTGGTCCATCCCTACCAACATTTGGGAGAAAACAGTGCAAATAGATGATGGACTAAGCCTAGAACTGAACACAAGAAGAGAGCATTTGGATTGTATTTGAGAAATGTTGCAGCACATTCAATGACTCTCCAACTTCTCCTGGGAGACACAAAAGCCCTCTAACACCAATATTCTTCCATGATGCTATGTGGCAGCAAATTCCAGACTACTACAATCTGTAAGAAACCAAAGCTATGAGTCATTCAACGAAAAATGGAAAGACATTTTGGCAGCAAATAAGTTGCAGTGCTATCAATTGTGAAATTGAAAATTGATAGCCCACTTTATTTTGTACTATTTATTAATGATTGATTGAAGTGTTGGTTAAGAATTGTATCTAAGCAATTTGTCAATACTTATGGATCAGATTTGTATTTGATCATATAGGCCTCGGGGTAGGGTTTGTAAGAGTAAAACGTCCCTATTCTTCTGGGTTAGAGCCTGGATTCAATCTATCTCACCCCAGAGGGGAGGAGGGGGACAAAGGAAGATGAGTCAACCTGGTCATGAGATGTTTTGCATAGCACTAGGTCTCTCTGGTATTAAGTGGTGCCTGTAATGGAACTTTCCAGAGGATGTTGACCAATTCTGTGTTTTCCCATTGCCATGGATTCTGGAAATCCCCTCTTGTGAGTAAGCAAAATTTAAGCCCACCCTCCACCTCTGCTATAAACCAATCACAGTCTTAGTTTAATTTGCATCACTGGGCCTTATGCAACCAACTGTATAAATCCCTGCTTTGTCAGATGAGTCTTTGGATACTGAAGACCCATTGACCTTGTTAATTGGCAATTGCTAGCCTTGCTAATAAATTGATCATGCTTGGAACTTTGTACCTCAACTTCTCTTTATCACAGATTTTTATCAGGACAAATGAATGTTTATGGAAAGCAGCAAAAAAAAAAAAAAGATATAAGATCAGAAGAGGACGACTTGATTAGGTATTGAAGGTAAGAGATAACAGAGGGATAACCCACAAAAATACCATGAAATCTAGAGGAAGGCACTCACCTTGTTGAATGGACTTTGGTGGAAGGTTCATATGAAAACTTGAATGAAAGTTGCACAGGATGAGAAGTTATGGAAGTGTTGAGACCTGAGCTGTTGATTCAGAGTTAACAACATTGATTAAATCACAGAACCACGGCCAAGTGTCTAGTTGTACCCACAATGCCAGCACAGAACTTATGAGTAAAGCCAGAAGCCAGAACTTATAGTTGTCGAGAAAAAAAGGGGTAAAAGTTCCAATATACTCTGTCCTAATTAGACTATATCTGGACTATTGTTTCCATTTCTGAGCACTACATTTTAGAAGCAACTTTGACAAGCTGAAGCTTCTTGAGGGGAGGACAACCAGGATGTTAAATCTGGAAACCACCTGCAGGTTTTTAAAGCAAACCAAGACATTTTTAAACATTTTTTAAAAATTAGGGCCATCGAAAATGGAAGGGGCTGCCTTAGGAAAGGTGAATTGCTTATAAATGGAATTTTTCAAGCAGTATCTAAGAGATAACTATCAAGAATGCTGTAGAAGGGATTTGTGATTTAGGCATGCCATTTTGACAAATTCAATGCAACAAACTTTATAGAGCTTGGTGCCACTGGAGATATATAGTTTAGGCAGGATATGGCCCCAGGTTTCTAGGAATAAACCATGAGTAGGAAGCTAGGGCAAATATATAGATAACAACTTATAAAAATGATTACATAATAATTACAAAGAAAGCAACAAAAGAGAGAGAAAGAAGGCACTGTGTGCCAGGAAAGTCACACTGCTACCCTAACCCAAGGGTTAGGACAAAGCTCAGGATTCTGAACCCAAGAGTGACAGGAAGAGCAGTGCCTTCACAGACCATCAACTCCACTTCAAGCACAGTCTCAAAGTCATCACTAAGAAAAGTAATTACTGGGGAAAAGGGATCCACCACCACCACCAATACCAGCTGCTGACCAATGGCCATCAATGGGCAGATAAGTTAAAGAGCCCTGGGAGTGACAGATATCCACCACCACCTCAAGATCCTGTTTGTAACCAAGGCCCTAAAGCTAGCACCCTGAAAGGAGATGCAGCCTGGCAACTGCTCCTGCAGGTGTTACAGTCACAGCTTCTGAAGATACAAAAAAGAATGTTCTTTCTAACAAAGTTCTTGGCACTATGAAATGGTTCAAATTCAGGAACTGATGCAATTTAATCAGTGGAAATTATATTAAGGAGGATGTGTGACTATTTTGTTTTCAGTTGTACTTTGAGGACCATGGGGCTTTTCCATTTGATTCACAGCTGAAACCTCCTACACATGATGTCTCCTCCATTAGAAGGTAAGTTTCTCAAGAGCAAGAGCTGCCTTATTTTTCTATTTGTATCCCCAGTTTTTATCACAGTACTTTGCACGTTAGGTGCTTAATAAACCCTGTTTCATTCATTCATTTCATTTGTTCATACCTTAGACCAGAAATCTAAGTCTCAGTTTCTTGGCTTAAAAAACATAGAATTGGCCCACTCAATAAGGCGAACCATAGGCCAAATTGTGAACTCAGCACACCTAGAATCACCCTTCAGAGCCCTTTTCCACTATGATGATGGTCCCTCGTATAGAGATCTCTAGTGTCGTCATGCTTTCTTTATCATTCCACTTTTCAAAATGTACTTTCAACAAGATATCTTACAAATTCATTCACATTGAGGTGTTAATTATGGCTAAACTAGTTTAATGTATTATGGGGAAAAAGATGGAATATTTATTTAATAAGGGTGAGAGATAATAGATGGAACTCTCTCTTATCTATGGAATAATAAAAGAACTAGTTGAAGATCAGAAGCATCAAATGCATGAACATAAGTCACAAAGGGTATGAAGGCATGTATGGATTGTAATCTGCCCTAGTGATTGAAATAGCCACATTAATGACATCATGAGTTTTTCGACTATCATACTATTAAAGTGAAACTTAATGCAGGATTATATGATTATACATTTAGAACTGGAAGGGACCTCAGAGAATATCTAATCCAACTTCCTCATTTTGCAGATTGAGAAACTGGGGCCAGAAAGGTTCAATGAATTGCCAGGGGTCACGTAAGTAGTAAATGAAAGACCCAGGATTGGAACTGAGGTCCCTTGTGATATATTACTTTCTCTCCTCTGACACTGACACGCAGGCCCTCAACACCTTATACCCGGACTATTGCAATAGCGTGCTGGTGGGTCTGCCTCCCACATCTCTCACCACTCCAGTCCATCCTCCATTCAGCTGCCAAAGTGATCTTCCTAAAGCACAGGTCTGAACATGTCACCCATCCTACCAAAATAAACCCCAGTGGCTCTCTGTCACTACCAGGATCAAATATAAAACCCTGTTTGGCATTCAAGAATCTTCACTAACTTCCTCTGTCCTAATTTCACAGTCTTCTTACACCTTACAGTCTTGCATATACTCTGCAATCAAGTGACATTGGATTTTTTTTTTTACAATTTTTCAAACAAAATGCTCCATCTTCTGACTGAAGGCATTTTCACTGGCTATCCTCCATGCCTGGAATATTCTCTCTCCTCATACGTGTCTCTTGGTATCCCTGGTCTCCTTTAAGTTCCTGCTAAAATCCCATGTTTTGCAAGAAGCCTTGCCCAGTGCCTTACTGGGAGAAGACAAAAGGGAGAAGCAGAATGGGGTAAATTATTTCACATGAAGAAGTGCAAAGCACCTATTACACTGGAGGGAAAGATGGGGGAGAGTGGGCATCACTTGAACCTCTCGTCAGAATTGGCTCAAAGAGGGAATAAAATACACACTCAGTTGTGTATAGAAATCTATCTTACCCCTATATGGAAGTAAGACAGGGATGAGAGAAAGGCAGACAGACTGATGGAAGGGAGGACAGATTGGGATAGATGGTGGTCAGAAGCAAAACACTGGTGAAGAGGGGCAGGGTAAGAGAGAGAAAGAAGGATAAGCTGGGGGAAAATAGAATAGAAGAAAGTACACAGTTATCATAACTGTGAGTGTGAATGAGATGAACTCACACATAAAACAGAAGTGAATAGCAAAGTCATTTAAAAAACATAATTGTACAATATATTGTTTACAAGAAACACATTTGAAGCAGAGACACACACCAAGGAAAGGTAAAGGGTTGGAACAGAAGCTATTGTGCTTCAACTGAACTAAAAAAAAAATAGCAGTAGAAGCAATCATGTTGTCAGACAAAGAGAAAGCAAAAATAGATCTAATTAAAAGAGATAAGGAAGGAAACTACATCTTGCTAAAAGGTATAAACTATTTGGAAAACCAGGCAAAGGAATCTTACCAAATTCTTTTTACAACACGAATATACTGCTGATACCTAAACCAAGAAGAGCAAAAACAGATAAATAAAACTATAGACCAATTCCCTAATGAATATCGATGCAAATATTTTAAATAAAGTTCTAGCAATAAGATTACAGCAATATATCACAAGGATCATATACTATGACCAAGTGGGATTTATACCAAGAATGCAGGGCTGGTTCAATATTAGGGAACCCATCAGCATAATTAATCATATCAATAATAAAACCAACAGAAATCATATTATTATCTCAACAGATGCAGAAAAAGCTTTTGGAAAAAATGTAACATCCATTCCTATTAAAAACATGAGAAAGCATAGGGATAAATGGAAGTTTCCTTAAAAGGATAGGTAGTATCGATCTAAAACCATCAGCAGGTATTATCTGTAATGGCATAATCTAAAACTATTCCCAATAATATCAGGGGTAAAGCAAGGATGTCCATTATCACCACTATTTTTTTCAATATTGTATTAGAAATGGTATCTATAGCAATAAGAGAAGGAAAAGAAATTGAAGGAAAATAAGCAATGAGGAAACAAAACTATCACTCTTTGCAGATGATATGACAGTATACTTAGAGAATCCTAGAAAATCAACTAGAAAAGCTAGTTGAAACAAATAACATTAACAAAGTTGTAGAATATAAAATACACCCTCACAAATCATAAGCATTTTTATATATCACCAACAAAGATCAGCTGGAAGAGATAGAAAGAGAAATTCCACTTAAAATAACTGTAGAAAATATAAAATACTTGGGAGTCCACCTTCCAAGACAAACCCAGGAGCTATATGAACACAATTACAAAATACTTTTCATGCAAATAAAGTCAGATCTAAACAACTGGAAAAATATCAATTGCTCATGGGTAGGCCAAGCCAATATAACAAAAATGACAGTTCTGTACAAACTAATTTACTTATTCAGTGCCATAGCAATCAAACTACCAAAAAAAAATCATTTTATAGGGCTAGAAAAAATAACAAATTTTTTAAAATAGCAAGAGAATTAATAAAAAAATGTGAAGGAAGGTAGGCTAGCTATGCCAGATCTCAAACTGCATTATAAAGTGGTAGTTATCAAAACAATCAGGCACTGGCTAAGAAATAGAGTGATAGATCAGTGGAATAGATTGGGTACACAAGAAACAGTAGTAAATGACCTTAGTAATCTAGTGCTTGATAAACCCAAAGACCCAAACTTTTGCGACAAGAACTCACTATTTGACAAAAACTACTAGGAAAACTGGAAAAATAATATGGCAGAAACTAGGTTTAGACCAACATCTTATACCATATACCAAGATAAGGTCAAAATGGGTACATGACTTAGACAAAAAGGGTGAACCATAAACAAATTAGGAGAGCAAGGAATAGTTTATCTGTCATAATTATGGAGAAGGGAAGAATTTATGACAAAACAGATAGAGAGCATGACAAGATGTAAAATGGATAATTTTGATTATATTAAATTTAAAAGGTTTTGCATAAACAAAACCAATGCAATGAAGATTAGAAGAAAAACAGAAATCCTCGATACAATTTTTACAGTAAGTTTCTGATAAAGGCTTCAATTCTCATAAGAATAGAGAACTAAGTCAAATTTATAAGAATACATCATTTCCCAATTGATCAGAGGATATGAACAGTCAGTTTCCCAACAGAGAAATCAAAGATATCTATAGTCATATGAAAAAATGATCTAAATCTTTATTGATTAAAGAAATGTAAATTAAAACAATTCTGAGGTACCACCTTACACCTATCAGATGGCTTATATGACAGAAAAGAAAAATGATAAATATTGGTGGGGATATGGGAAAATTAGCACACTAATGCACTGTTGGAGTTGTGAACTGATCCAACCATTCTGGAGAGCAATTTGGAACTATGCCCAAAGGGCAACAAAACTGTGCATACCTTTTGATTGGCAGTACCACTACCAGGTCTGTATCCCAAAGAGATCCAAAAATAAAAAGGTGGGGGTGGGAAATAACTTATTTTCACAAAAATATTTATAGCAATTCTTTTTGTGGTGGCAAAGAATTGGAAATTGAAGGGATAACCATCAATTAGGGAATAGCTGAACAAGTTGTGGCATATAATTGTAATGGAATGCTATTGTACTATAAGAAATGATAAGCAGAGTGATTTCAGAAAAAAAAGACTTGAAAAACTGACACAAACTGATGCAAAGTGTAGTGAGCAGAACCTGGTGAACATAATACACAGTAACAGCAATACTGTATGATGATTTAGCTATTCTCAGCCAGACAATGATCTATGACATTTCTAAAGGACTCAAGATGAAAAATGCTGTTTGCATCCAGAGAAAGAACTGATGGAGTCTGAATGCAGATTAAAGCATACTATTTTTTCACTTTCTGTATTTCACGGGTTTTTTTTTCCTTTGGTCTATGTCTTATTTCACATGACTAATATTAAAATATGTTTTGCATGATGGCACATGCATAATCTATATCAAACTGCTTACTATCTTAGGAAGGGGGAAGTTGGGGAAGAGAGAGAATATGGAACTCAAACTTTGAAAAAAAAAGAATGTTAAAATTTTTCTTTACCTGTAATTGGGAAAAAAAAATTTTTAAATGATTAAAAAAACAAACAAGACAATCCTTTTCCTTTTGCTGGCTATTTCTCATGCCTGTAATTTCTCCCTCTTTAGCTTGACCTCCTGGCTTCCCTGGTTTCCCTGGATTCCCTGGTTTCCTTCAAGTGCCAGCTAGAATCCCGTCTTCTACTAGAAGTTTTTCCTTATCTTCCTTAATGCTAGTGTCTTCCCTCTGTTAATTATTTCCAATTGATCTTTTAAATATGTCATTTTTACATAGTTATTTCCATGTTGCCTCTACCTTTGAACTGTGGGCTGCTTGAGAGTAGGGACTGACTTTTACTCTTTTGCTTTTCTTTATAACCCCCATGTGTAGCAAAGGGCTTGGAAAATAGTATGAGTTTAACAAATGCTTGGTAACTAAGTTGATTATGGGACATCTATAGGACTAGGGGAGATGTACAAAAGGCCATTGATGCTCAGACAAAAGTTTGGGGCTGTATAAATGGACCTGTGAATCATCTGCATCAAGATGATAACTGAATCCATGGGAGCTAATGACATCACCAAGAAAGGTAGTATAATGTGTTGCAATACTTCAGCACTTCCATGAAGTATCAGAGTATCTATACTTGTCAGCAAAGTACACCACCTACCCAAGCCTTCTTATCCTGCCCGAAGCTTCTCCATATCCTTCCACAAATCTGTCCAACATGTTAGAGGCATTCCCATGAGTCTTATAATATTGAATAGATAAAAGTAGAATACTGTATCTAACCATCTATTATCCTTTTGTAATGGGGGTTCATCAGGAAAGGCCCTAGTCAATTGTTTAATGAAATGCTCTCCTAATTAAATATGTTTTGACAGCATTTGACAGCATTTATAGTATGTAATATGCCCGCCTCCACTCTGATCATATTTGTTCTGAATGATGTCTTTTTGCTATTTCTCCATGCCAGCCACTGTTAGTAAAATGCTACGACCTATATATTATAATCCCATGAATCTTTCAGTTGCCTTTAGGACATCCTTAATTGTTATCGAGTAGCTACCATGCACATCTGCATAGTATTCTGGGATCCATAGCCATTTGTTATCATTAGAAGAACATTAGAGTTGAATAGAAGAGTTGTTGTGGTGGGGAGCAGTCAAGAATTGCTTAAAGTAGTTCACAACTTCCCAAAATATTTCCCCAATCTATTGAATCTAAGCTCATCTCATGATCCATCTGCGTTGTCTACATTGCCCACTCAACTGCATGGCACAATCTAAGCAATATACATTCTTCATACATTTTCTTTGCCTCTGTGAGTTACTAAATGACTGTGAATTACTAAATTAAGTTACTGTGTGTCTCATTGAGGAAGTCCAATAAGTTCCAGAGCTTAATGCAATCAGCATGACATCACTTGCAATTAAAAACATCTGGAGAACTTCACCATGTGTGAGAAATCTCTCTTCCATTTGGACTCGATAACCGTGGCAAAAACCTTTTGTTTTATATCTCACTTAATTTGTGAGCATTGAATAGTGATCTCTTTGTTTATATATCTGAAGGACTCCCGTATGATCTTAACATGTTCACCAAAGATATCCTGTTGGTATCCCATGAGGCAAGTAGGTGGCTCAGTGTATATAGCATGCAGGGTATGGACATGAGTCTAAACACTGCCTCAGATTCTTAGCAACTGTGTGGCCTTAGACAAAACATTTAAATTCTCATTGTCTCTCCTCTATGCCCGAAATACCCACCCTCCTCATCCCACATCCTAACTTCTCTAGCTTCCTTTATGACTCAGCTCATATTCCATTGTCTATAAAAAACTTTTCCCAATCCTTCATCTTAGTCCTTTCCCTCTGAGACTATCCCCAGTTGATTCAGTACATATCTTGCTGAGGCACGATTGTTTTTATGCTGTCTCCCTCATTAAGCTGTTGTTGTGTGTTTGTCCTTCATTTTTGAAGAGAACCATGACATCAGGGAAATGATGACATGACTTGCAGTTGACTTTGATTTGAGTGAGGGAGGGCTGTGCAAGGTCACATTCTCCTCCAGAGCCATGCGGCCCGATATTCACCAGGAAGACTAGAGATGGCCCAGGATGTATTAGGAGACCCTGGCCCTTCCAAGCTAAGGTCTTTTCAGGTTCTCACTTTGAGTATGGTAAGCCCCATTAGGCTATGAGTTCCTTGAAAGCAAGGACTACTTTTTGCCTTTTGTTTGTTTCCCCACTTGCCTGGAACATAGTAGGTGCTTAATAAATGCTAGATGAATGACAGACTGACATTTCGATCAGAATATAAATGCATATGTATATACACACACATATATGTATATATATGTATATATGTGTGTATATACACAAATATATGTGTGTATATGTACATGCATATATACATACAGACATACACACACAACTGTACCTCAGTCTTCTCATCTGTATAATGAGGAGATGTATTTAGTGACCTTAAAAATCCCTTCCTTCCAGCTCTAAAGAATTCTGAGTTTTAAGTAAAACAAGTCTGAGTTTTACTCTGCTGAATTATATTTATTTTTATAATCAATAAGCAAGTAATAAGTGAAGCAGTTCTTATATTCTCTACACCTTTGAGCAAATTGTGTGACTGTAAAAATGTGATCTGCTGTAGAAAATCTGTCATCGATGATGAGGACAGATAGCTGTATTATAGAGATGCTGACAATATTTATTCTATTTCATGTCAATTGGTGTCCTTCCAGTTTCTTCATCTCTCAAAGTGCTGGGGGATGATCTGGTTGAGTTAGGTCTCCTGCCAGATTTCTGTGGGCTCATTCCGCTGTGGAAACACTTTAACAAGCACCAAGTATAATAAAAATATGTAGACAACTGACCTGTATATATAAGTTAACTTCTGGGATCTCTAACCTTTATAGCCCTGGCCTTCCATTCCCAGGCAAGCAACTGTCTTTTGTTTCCCAATTCAGAACATCTAGGGATGGATTGACTAAAGGGGGTTCTTCTCTATCACAAATATAGAAATTTACAGAGGTTCCCTAGATCTTGTAGTCCAATCAGTCAACAAATCAACAAACATTTATGTAGCACTTACTATGTGTGAGTGATTGAACCAGGCACAGAAGACACAAAAATGAAGCAATCCCTGCCCTCAAGGAACTTATAGATTTAAAATTCTGCTCAACTTTTAAAGTCCTTCGTAACTTGGCTTCTTCCCACCTTTTCAGTCTCCCTATACCTCACTCCCTTCCATGTACTTTGACCAGAGACATCAGTGTTCCTCTACACTCTCCTGACTTCAAGGCTTTTCACTGGCTGCCCCCCATGCCTGAAATACTCTCCCTTCTCATCTCAACCTCCTAGATCTCCTAACCACTTTCAAGTCTCAGCTAAAATCCCATTATCTATTAGAAGCCTTTCTCTATCCTTAGTCATCTTAGTCATCTGAGACTATCCCCAATTTCATACATACATACATGTATTCATGTGTGCTTGTATTTCATATATGCATACATACACATACACATGAGCATATGCATACACATACAGATACACATGCACATACATACATATACACACATATATACATATACATACACATACACATACATACACATACACATATACATATACGTATACATCTACATCTACATCTACATCTACATCTACATCTACATCTACATCTACATCTACATCTACATCTACACACATAATTATTTTTATGCTATCTCCCACATTAGACTGTGAGCTCCTTGAGAAAAGGGACTGGTTTTTGCCTTTCTTTGTATCTCCAGTACCTACACAAAATAGGTCCTTAATAAATTCTAGTTGACCGGAGACAAATGTATGTGTATACAAAGCACATACTTAGATACAAGGTGATTTTGGAGGGGAAGGAGGCATTTGTAGCAAGATGGACCAGGAGGAAGGTCTCATGCAGAAGGTAGCACTGAAGCTGTTTCTTTAAGGAAACCATGGATTCCAGGAACCCTGCCCTATCACCTCCAGAACATCATCTACACCATGCAAGTCAACATCTTCTATGCAACTTACTGTCCTAGAGAGTTGCCTGAAATGTTGCAATGTTTAATGATTTTCTCAAGGTCACTCAGTCAAGAGATATTAGAGATGGGACCCAGGTCTTTCTGATTCCAAGACCCACCTATCCTCCCTCTGTTGAATTCTTATCCATCTTTTAAAGCCTACCTTGAAATGCCACCTCCTCCAGGAAGCCATCCTTGAGCCCATTGGGTCTCCCATTGCATTTTGCTTTACACCTCCAATTTATTTTAACTCAAAGCCAAGTGTTTCTGTTGCTGGCCACATTTGCAAGTGAAAGGCAGGAATTTGGAACAAAGGATATGAGCTGGAAAGTCTGTGAGTCACAGTGATAGCCCTAGGCTTTTGTGAATGGGATTGTTTGGTTTTACTTTGGATTTTGTGGGTTATTTTGTTTGCTTTGCTTTTCCTCACCACTTCCTGGACAGAGAGGATACTAAAGATTTAGGCAGCTAAGTGAAGCATCCAAGCCTATGACCCGCATGGCCCTTTAGGATCTGTTGGAAGATAGGCTCAGAATAGTTTGAAAGGGAATGCAGGTTAATGATCTGACGTTAACAAGAATTAGAGAACTTTCTCATCATAAATAGCGTCGATAAACTTGGGGAAATGACATGAATCCTACTAGCTGGGGGAAATGAGTTAAAATGCTTATATTTAGCTTGAGGGCACTCTGATAGGCTGTTGAACCCTTGACAATGTGTTGTGGCTGCCATCAGTCACCCAGCATTAGCAAATGAGAGTTTAGGTAGTACTGAAAAGATGAGCCAACAACCTAGTAGCATAGGGAGAAGTTCCATAACAATGCATTAACGGAAATGTCCAGTGGTGACTATGAAAAGAGTGCTACACCTTGCTCAGCAGAACGCAGAGAGAACACTGATCTGGCATCATCAAAAAAAAAAATAGCATTTGTATATTGTTTACTATGTGCCAGGCCCTGTGCTAAGCTTTTTATAATTAGTATCTTGTTTGATCCTCACACAATTGTGAGAAGTGGGTGCTACTTTTATCCTCATTTTATAGATGAGGAAATGGAGACGGAATTTGAGTGACTTGCCTAGGGTCACAGAGCTAGTAAGAGTCTGAGGCTGGATTTGAACTCAGGTCTTTCTGACTGTAGGCCCAGCTTTCCATCCACTGTACCATCAGGCAGGCCTTGCCAGCATTACAGGCAGGAATTGGCCTGGCCATGCCATGTGTGTGTCTTCTACACATATTCTTTGAATATGTAGGTCCTTGCCATGGGATTCTTTTGCATATTCCCTGATCACACATATTTCCTACATGTATATCCTCTATGCCTGTGCCCTGGACATGGGTGTTCCCTATATGTGTACTCCCTACATGTGGACCCCATGTGTTTCCATGCTTCCCAAAGACAGTATGTGTATTTATGAGAATATGCCCCAGGTTTATGTCAGGGAATATTCTATTGCCACTTTTCTTACCTAAGACATTTCATTTGATAACTTTGCTTGGAACTATTCTTCTCCTCTGGCTAATGCAAGTAAACACATCTGTGGAGATTGGATATGATGGATTGGATGTGATGAATTTGAGTAGATAAAGACCTAAAGAGTACCTTCAAATTTCAGTATCTTTTCTTGGGCTGCATACATGAGAGAGAAGGTGCCTAAGATGCCAAATGTGCAGCACAAGCCAAAAAGCTTCAAGATTTTTTTTTTAATGTACTGCCAAGAAGAAAGCTGCTATCCCTTCTCGGCAACTAGTTACATCTCTGGATGCTTTGATCATAACCTTAAGAAGATAGATATCCTTTCTGCTTTGAACCAAAAACTTCTATTCTCATCTCCAGGATCAAGTAACTTCCTTCACCTTGAGATATACTGAGTTTCTCTGAGCTAAAACACACCCATAACACCAAAACTAATCTTGACTCCTCTCCCGAGACTCCTCTCACCCTCCCCCTGCTTGGGAAATTCTTTGACTGGAATTACCGGGCGTAAATAGGAAATGCTAGCTTTGATTAGTGATCTCTCCCTTTATCTCATTAGTTGTGAATTTCTAGTTTTTGTGTTTGTGTCTTGTCTCCTTACAAGACTATATGCTCCATAAGGGCAGGGACTCTAATAATCTATAAGCATTTATTAATCACATACTGTGTACCAGGAACTGTACTAGAACCTGAGGATACAAAGAAACAGTTTCTTCCATCAGGGAGCTAACATCCTATAGGGGAGAACAACACGGACTCGTATAAGTATATATGACATATACAAAGTAAACATAAGGCTATTACATGGGAAGAACTTGTAACTGGAAGGGTCCACAAATACCATAGGTAATAAGTGGGGCAAGTGAACTAAGTTTCCAAGTTAAGAACTCCAAGATGCAGAGATAAGGAGGGCACACTTTCTGGTTATGTAGGATGCAAAGCCACTGAGACTAACAACGAATGTTGTGTTTTTGGCTAAATCACAGGAGTAGTAAAGGGTTGTGACATATAAACATGGAAAAGTAAATAGGAACCAAGCTGTGAAGGGTTTTAAATGCCAAATGCTAAAGTCTTTGTATTAGACCCTAGAGGCAGAAAGGTCCTGGATTTTTTATTGAGTAGAGGAGTGAGTGACATGGTAAGAATTGTGCTTTAAAACTATCACTTTGGATATGAACAGACAGTTTTCAGATGAAGAAATCAAAGCTATCTATAGGCATATGAAGAAGTGCTCTAAAATAAATCACTTTTGATTAGAGAAATGCCAATTAAAACAACTCTGACATACCATTTCACATCTATCAAATTGGCTAATGTGGCAAAAAAGGAAAGTGATAAATGCTGGAGAAGATGTGGGAAAATTGGGACACTGATGCACTGTTGGTGCAGTTGTAAACTGATCCAAATTCTGGAGAGCCATTTGGAACTATTCCCAAAGGGCAACCAAACTATGCAAAAGAAACTTTATCTAAAACAAAATAAAAACATTTCGCTATGTAGATGGTGTGACCTGATCATCTTTTAAAAATATTCTTCTTAGTAGGAACCCTTTGTTTTTTACTCTTGATATGTTCAGAATTTAATATTGCCACAACTTTAAAGTTCTTCAGCATTCCTGAGGCTATTATGGCTTTTTCAGATGAGAATCATGTTATCATCCTAAAATTTCCAAAGAATCCCTATTACCTCCAGGATCAAATATAAAACCCTCTGTTTGGCTTTGAAAGCCCTTGATAATCTAGCCCCTTCCTACCTTTCCAGTCTTCTTATGCTTTGGTCCCTTTCACATACTCTGTGACCCAGCTACCCAGGCCTCATTGCTGTTCCTTATATATGACCCTCCATCTCTCCACTCTGATAATTTTCATCTGCTGTCCCCATACTAGGAAGGTTCTTCTCCCTCATTTCTGTCTCTTCTTCATCTCTCTCTCTTCCTCAGCCTTCCTTAAAGAAGCTCAAATCCTACCTTCACTAGGAAACATTTCTGGGGTTCCTTTCCCCATTCACCATCCACAGCTATTCTCTTTCCTCTGAAATAACCTCCAATTTATCCAGTATGTTGTTGTTCAGTCATTTTCAGTCATGTCCAACTTTTCATGACCCAATTTGGGATTTTCTTGGCAGATACCAGAATGATTTCCAATTTCCTTCTCTAGCTCATTTCATAGATGAGAAAACTGAGGCAAATGGGATTAAGTGACTCACCTAGAGTCATACAGCTAGTGAATGTCCGAAACCAGATTTGAATTAGGGAAGATGAATCTTCCTGACTCAAACGCTGGTACTCTATCCACCACCTAGCTGACCCTTGCCCTGTATGTATCTTGTAAATACATAGCTTTATATATGTTAGAATATCGTACATGGGAAATAGCAGGCTAGTTTGATAACATGTCACAATTTGGTGGGGTTTGGGTGGTATTTGGCAGAAAAAAGTACTAATTATATAGAAATGTAAACAAACACTAAAGATATGAAGGCTTTGGATTTAATGAAAGGCAAGGAGAGAAGCGGGATAAACAGAGGGGAGAAAAGGCAAATCACCATCTTGTATCAGTTCTCAAGGGGGGGGGAAGTTGCAGAGATCCATTAGCCCTTACATATGTCTTCTTCCAGGCCTCAAGCTACTGTGCAGTCAACGGAGACCTCAACACATGTTTTCCTATGATGTCTACACATTTCCACAGTCTAACTCCCTTGTCTCCCATCGCTCTTGTATTGTGTGAAACATATATGTGAAACATAACAAACCAGAGATTCCCAAACCCACTAGGAGTCTTGTCTCTCAACATATACATCTCCTTGGCACAGGATATGATTGAAAAGAGCTTCATATGGAATAAGACTGGAAAGATGACTGGGAACTGGATTGTGGAGGGCTTTAAATACTAATCTGAGAATTTTATATTTTCTCCTGGAAACCATAGGGAACCACTAATGATTTTTGAGTATGGTCAGATCCATGTTTTGAAATATCATTTGTATGGAGGTTGCAATAAAAAGGGAAAAGCCTGGAGGTAGAGAGAATATCTCGGTCTCAGTTATCTTATGCTCATCATAGCTGTTCATATGTCTCACCCTGGACTGCCTAACATTGGCCCCTATGACCTACATTTGTAACATCCTCAGGAGGCAGGGCTGTAGCTGAGCCTTGAAGAATGGGCAGGATTTGAATCCAGGTGTACAGAGGTAAGCAATCTGGGAAGGATAGAATCTATTTAGAGGACAGTGAAAATTGATGAGCTTCCTCAGAAATTTAGAGAGGAGAGAGAAAAGAGATGAAAACAAAGAGAGACAGAGACATAAACGGAAAGTGAGGGAGAGAATTTATACCTTCTTGAAACCACCAGCTCAACATATAAAACAAATCTGTGTGGAAGCAAATGATTCCCTTGCCAATTAATCATTACATACTTCTAAGGGATGTTCATATGACCAGTACTGTCTTCAGCAGGGATGGTAATATACTTAGAAAAGGAGGAATTTGGGAGATATGGTAGGGTCAGTATTGACGTGGTCATATATATTTCCCTTTGCCTTAGAGAAACAGAGGGGCCAGTTTGAGAAGGCAGGTTAAAGGTGAAACTCCTAGTCAAATGGAGTACGGTATGTATTTCCTGCTTGTCTAGATGTTCTATGTCTAGACTGTTGGCAAAGTCCATTCATACTTCTTGTCTCTTTTCCTCTATGGATTTCTCATTACCAGCTGCTAAAATCATAGAATCATAGTATGTTAGAACTGGAAAGGACCTTAGAGACCATCTAGTTCAGCCCTTCCTTTTACAGATGAGGTAAAAATTCCCTTATCTTCCCCTGAACTGGGAAAACAAAGCTGTTTTGCTTAAAGGGGTATAAAACAGGTCTTGGCCCATTTTGTCTTGAAAGGGTAATCAGAGCGGTCTGGGTATGTGTTCTGAGAAAGTGCTTTGCTTCATTTTTTTACCTATTATATTTTAGAATCAACAATATGTATTGGGGTTATTATCATTATTATGAAAAGGAAGCTGGCATGGGAGAAAGAGGGCCACCCTTGAATTGTTGGAGGCCTAATTCTGACTAGCCATGTTGCGTTGGCCAAATCTCTTATCCTCTTCAGCCTCAGTTTCATCATCTGTAAAATAGTGATATTAAAACTTGCCACATCTAGCACATCCTGTCTGTTCTGTGCCTGAACATGGCCCCCAGGCCCATAGTTCCCTATGGCTACTTGCTATTTGACTCTTAAATCTCCAATCACACCATCATCACTCTTGTTCACAATTTCCCTGGAGCCTCCTAATGGGTCTCCTGCTTCAGTTCTCACTCCACTTTAGTACATTCTTTTTAGTTGCCAAAATGATTTTCCTGAAGCATAGATCTGACCTCTATTCAAGAAGCTCCACTGGCTCCTTGTTATCTCTAGTATCAGAAATAAGCTTCTCTCTTAGGCACTTAAAACTCCTTTTCAACCTTTCTTCAATTGATCTTTTTAATCTCTTTGAACATTACTTCCCTTAAAGGCAGCTAAGTGATATAGAACACTTGGCCTGGAAGGACTAACACCTGAGGTCAAAGCTGGCCTCAGTTATTCATTAGCTGCTGGCCCTGGGAATGTCACTTAACTTTTGTTTGCTTCACTTTCCTTGATTGTTAAATGCAGATACTAATGGCATCTACCTCACAGGATTATTGTGAGGATTTAATAAGATATTTGTAAAGTGCTTAACACAGCATCTGGCAAAGGTAGGCTCTTAATAAATTAACTTAACAAATTACCTAAATGAAAAATTTATTTCCTTCTACTCTTTCCTTCCACTATAGTCTGGTACAGGGGTGGGGAACCTGTGGCCTCGAGGCCACGTGTGGCCTCTAGGAAACTGAGTCCTTGCACTTGAAGACCTAGAGGGCCACATGTGCTGCAGGTTCCCCACCCCTGGTCTAGTCAAAATCACCCTCTTACTCTTCCTCATAGTGAGGATTCCATCTTCTTGAAGCAATAAGATGCAAAGATATGGATGGTTAAACTATAGTACAAGAGATGTCACATCATCCATTGACAACTGAGGATACTGAGCAGTGGCCTCAAATTTCAATTATGTGTTTGTTTTAAGCAGAGACATGCTAGTAAATGTTTAACAATTGGCCCCCGAAGGAGGAAAATATATACCCGATACATTTAAGTTTAAATTGCATTAACATTTTCTCCAATACTTGGTTTGACAACTTCTGAGTATTAGATTCTTAAAATGGTGCATGCTATAGTTATGTTTAGTCAAAAAAAAAAAGGGACAAAGGAGCTGAGTAGTTGTCCTGATGAGTTTTTCCATGTATACTTTATTTCTGAATCTAGAAAATCAACAAAATAATAAATCAAGCCCTGATTGACAGTATTTGTTACAAATTCATTGAGGATTTTGTTCATTTAGAAGAAAAGGAGATGACATTGGCTGAAGTAAAAGATTTATATAAAGGAAGTTAGAAGAGAGAGAACCAGAGAGAGAGAGAGAGAGAGAGAGAGAGAGAGGGAGAGAAAATGTTACCCAATGATGATCAACTCTCCACTGTCCAGATTAGAAACTTAGCCTCTAAACATAGCTTTCTTGCAAGGAACAAGCAAGAGAAACTCGAAGGGTTATAAGATATCTGTTTGGACAAAGACCCAGCCTAAAATGCCTTGTGACATATTTTTTGAAAGTAGGATTTGGATTGAAAGAGACATTTTGTGAAAGGTTTTGTGCTCTCCCTGTAGCTGCTGAATGATACTTTTTCATCTGGTTTTCACATAAAGCTATTCCATGGAAGGCATGTGAGATTTTATTATGAAAAACCTGGCACTGAGGTTCAGTAGCAGTATTTTTACAGCCTGTAAAATTTCATCATTAGTCAAAGAGACTCCGAAAGCAACTTCTGTCTGTCTTTCTGCCTAACACACATTTTTCTCTCTTCATCTCCATTCAGAGTCCACTTTCATTTAGAGGACTTGGTCTGACAACTGCTGAGTCCTGGATTCTTAAAACCTTTGTGAATTCTATAGTTATGGCTAGTCAGGCAAAGGGGATAGAGAAGCTGAGCAGTTCTCCTGATGAGTTTTTCCACATATACAGCAGATTTTCCAATTTAAAGTCTCTGAATTATGGCCTTGATTCTTCAGTTCACTATGTTTATAATGACAAAGCACAGATATCCTTTAGAATTAAAACTGGGGGTCCTCTGGAAGCAAAGAGAACAGAAGAAGTGAGCTTCCAAATAACTCAGCCGGAAGAGTGATAGCTGATATTTAATATAATAATGATAATTGTTATTGTTCTTTTGTTTTTATTTCACCTTCATTTCCAAATATATTCCTCCCTCTCCCCTACCCAATGAGCTGTCCTTTATAACAAAGAATAAAAAATTAAGGAAAAAAATCAGTTTACCAAAATTAATCAACATATCAACCAAGTATGAGAGTATATGCAATGTTCCACATCTGTAGTCCCCCACCTTTATGAAGAAGAGAGGAAAGTGTGTTTCACATTTCTTTCTGAGCCAAGGGTGGTCATTACAATTAATTATTTGGAATTTAGTTTCAATTTTTTTGGCCTTTCTAATTACATTGTTGTAGTTCTTGTGTTGATTGTTATCACAGTTCTACTTAGATCACTCTGAATCAGTTCATATAAATCTTCAAGTACTTCTTTGAATTCCTCGTGGTCTTCATTTCTTATGAAATAGTAATATTCTATTGTATTTCCACACTGCATTTTTTAGCCCTTCAGTAGGCAGCAGTATCTATTGTTTTTCTAGTTCTTCACTGTTATGAACATTTGATGCAATAGTTGCACGTTTCTGATTTCCAGAAAGCTTGTATTCATTATCACATTTCACTCTTACTTGAATATTATGTAGAGGGCAGTACAGGTATTATTATCTCCATTTTATAGATGAATAGCATGAGGCACAGAAAAGTGAGGGGATTTTCTCAATGTCACACAGTGGTAAAACTGAAATTATTTGGATTCAAATCCATTACTCTTTATTTCTAATATAACTGTCTACTGACTTGGGAAATTGGCTTCATATGTGTATATATTATTTGAGAAAATAAACGATAAGCTTCCTGAGGGCTAAGACTTGATCTGTATCCCCTATAGGTTAAACACGTAGTAGGTATTTGTCAAATATTTTTCAAATGAATGAGTAAATTAATACAAAACAATTTTCAGTTGACATGGCTTCCTTGTGTGATGTGAGCTTTTAGGACACACACACACACACACACACACACACACACACACACACACACAAAAGTGGCTTAAGGTATCCTGAGAAGGTTGAGTATTCTCTGATTCTTGAAAGTAAAATGAAATAGGAAATAACCATTATCCAATGTTTGAAAGTCTATCAGAAAGAGGGAAAAAAGAGACAATAGATTTACTCTTTGGGTTGAAAGGTAGAAGTCATAGACAGAAAAATTTTAACTCAATTAGAAAACATATTAGAATTTTCTGACAAAGTGCCAGGATACCTCATAAAGAGCTCTGTGTCAATGGAAGTATTTGGAGAGAGGCTGGATTTATTAAGTATACAGTAGAAGACATTAAACAATGCCAAGATCCTATATGTCTATGAAAATAATTAATTTCAGCATGGTTTTAGAAAGGTAGCAGGAGTTTTTTCCCCCCAATTATTACAATAGAAAAGGAGCATTACAGTCAGCAAAAGTTCATCAGGGAATGAGATTATTCTCTTTTTTGGAAACCAGAAAAAATCATTAGGAGTGAATTGCATACACCATATGTAATACTCTTTAAAAGGTGTCTTGGAGGGTTCTGAAATGTGAAACTGGGAAACAAAAAAGCAAAAAGACAAAAATCTAAGTGAATATAAGGACAGATGTGATAAAACAAAATTCTCAAGATGCTTGAAAGCAAGAAGGAATTTCTTCTTAGCATTATCACTGTTGAATTTTAAAATAAATAGAAATTACTTGCAGAGAAGGTAAATCTTACCACTGAGAGAGGATTTCTGGAGTCCCAAGTGCCCTGGGGGCTCTCTGTTCTCCCAGACAAAGATAAGAAATTGACTTTGCATATTCTATGACACAAAACCTTTGTTTATACCTCTCAGGATTCCAGTGATAAGGGAAGGAGTAGCCAAAGGTCCAAGGGTCCATAAGACTTGGGTGATACCCTTCTTTGGTGCAGTTATGATTCAGGGTTCCTTTTACACTCTGGGGCATGCCAGCCAATATATCTTTAGGTCTACAGAGCCATTGTGCTGACCTCATTCTTGTATGCCTGTGAAACCTACCAGCACCATTCCAGGAAACCAAACTGAGATACTGAACACCGAGGTCCTTTCTCAAGCTGACTTGCCAAGCTTCCAAACTCTACTGCAGAGAGCACAACTCTAATAGGCTGGCCATGTTGTTTGAACGTCAAACGTGCATTTGCCTAAAAGACTGTTTTACAGAGAACTCACACAAAGCATGTGTTCATATGGAGGTCAGAACAAGCAATACAGGAACATTCTTAAGGTCTTTCTGAAGAACTTTGGAACCAATTGTAAGACATGGGAGACACTGGCACAGGACCACCCAACATGGTGTACCCACATCAAAGAAGAAGCCGTGCTCTATGAGCAAAGCAGAATTGTAGTAGTTCAAAGGAAATGTGCTATGCGCAAATTTAGAGACATGTCCACTCCAAATGTTCATATGGACTGTTTGTGCCCAACCTGGGGTAGAGTGTTCCAAGCTCATATTGGTATGATTAGTCACAGCTGGACACACTCTACCTTGACCCCAACATAGTGATGTCATTTTGGTCCTCTTCTAGAACAAAGGACTACTACTGCAGCTACTGCTACTTGCTGCTGCTGCTGCTGCTGCTCCCAAGGAGCTTACATCCTAATGGAGGAGACAACAATTACAAATAAAAACATGTACAGAAGACTGTGCTACTAACCGCCTGGCTTCAACTTAGTAGACCATCACCATACCTCCCTCAGAATTCTAACATAATTCTGGGTATTCTATAACTACTTAGCAAATATCAGCTGATTTGAATTCTTGAAGTAAAAGGCTTCAAAATTCATTTTCAAGTTCCATTTTCATGTCAAATGAACCCAAAGTTATAAAATTATCCTAATAGACTCAGGTACATGAACTCATTGTACCAATTTTCCCAAGGAAACCTAGAGGTTCCTTTTTTAAAAAAAAATCTTATTTTTGTCCTCATTTAGAAATTTCACTTTCTATTATTACATTATAGCACTACAAAGAAAATCTGAGCAATGGACGAAAAGAATTCTAAATTGTTCTCCATTTTTATTAAATTTCAATTCATGAAAAACAAATATTGTTGCTCTTTCTTGAAATTAAATCTGAGTATGCTCCATAGTTTACCAGAAAAAGCACTGAGATCTTAGAACAGGAAACAATGCAGAAAAAGACATTGACATTAGTGAGTCAGCTTGGTACAAGGGAAAGAACACAGACCCTGCACTCAGAAGGCCTAGATTCAAATCTCGCCATGACATTTCCTACCTGTGTGATGCTGATTGGGTCATTTTAATTCCCTGGGCCTCAGCTTTCTTCTATCCAACAAAGACATTGGTCTAAATGGCCCCTGAAAAATATAACCAGCAAAAATCAGTTGCTATAACAAGAACCCAAGACCCCTACCCCCCCCCAAAAAAAAACCCTGTATTGGTCAGCAAACATTTAAGCTACTTTTCAAAGATATAGATTTAATAACCAAGGGCAATTCCACTATAAAATAAAATAAAATAAAACTAATTTGTTAAACTTTATGACAAAAGGTAGTGGAAGATTTGTGAGCAGTTCATAAAACAGCAAGAAAGAGCAGAGGCAAAAAATCATTTTAAAGTTTTCCATACTCTCAACAAAATCATCTTAAGATATTTAAGGAAGAAACTGGAAAGACAAAAGATGGAAAAGATCTACAAAGATATTTATAATGTATTTTTCTCACCATAAGAAGAATAAAAACAACACATCTGGATTGTAAAATCACAATCCCAGATGCATTTCTAGAGAAGGTAGAAATGTCACTCTAAGAGAACAAAAGAAGGAGGGGTGAGGCACCCAATGATGGCAGGGAATTGGAAGAATATCTGCCCTGACTAATTCCTGATGTCCTTTCCTTGTGGGATGATTGGATGGGATGAAGTTTGGATGAGCACCAGCTAAATACAGAAAACTGAAGTGAAGGTTCCTGTATCCATATTTCCATCTACATGTGAAAGATGGTTAAAGGAAATGGGATTAGTTAGCCTAGAAAAGAGCAGTCATAGGCAAGAAGGTGTTTTAGAGCATTTTGTAGGCTGTAATGGAAAAGAGAAATCAGATTGTCTGCTTGGTCTCAGAGAGAACTAGGAGCAATGAGTAGAAGTTGGAGAGGAAGCAGATTTATGCTTGATTAAAGAAAGCTTCCAATAATTTCAGTATTACAAAAGTGGAATGGGGATAGAAGGAACCTCAGTGGTCACATAGTCCATTTTTTGTATGATTAAACTGAGGTCTAGAGAAGTTAGGTGACTCATACAGGTAGCAAGTGGCAGAGCCAGAATTCAAACCCAGGTCCTCTGACTCCAAATATAGTGCTCTTTTCACTGTACCATGATCTCTCCCTCACTGTAGTGGGAAACCTCTTAGAAGAAGGTGCCCCCTCACTGGAGGTCCTCAGGCTAAGACTGGATGACCACTCTCCACAAATATTATAAAGGGAATTCTTGATCAAATATAGGAGTATAATAAATCACCTGTAGGGGCAGCTAGCTGGTGCAGTGGATGGAGTACTGGACCTGGACTCAGAAAGACCTAAGTTCAAATCCAGCTTCAGACACTTACTAGTTGTGTGACCCTGGGCTCACCTTGTTTGCCTCAGTTTCTTATCTGTAAAATGAGCTGGAGAAGGAAATGGTAAACTACTATCTTTGCCAAGAAAACCCCAATTGGAGTCACAAAGAGTCAGATACAACTGAAACAACTGAACAACAACAAAAACCACTTCTAAGTTATCTCCCAACTCTTTAATTCTGTGTTTCTGTGATTTAGTATTATTTATTAATCTCCTACTTTTTGACATTTTAAAATGTTTTCCAAAGGCTACAGTTTTATATAGTAATGTATATCTGCTTTTCTGCCTGGTTTCAACTCAACAGTACAAGATAAACCTCCCAGGAAAAATTCATCACCTCTATTCTCACTACCACACGCTAACTCTAGCTTTGTTTGACACTACCTCCCTCAGCCTCCTCTCCTTTCTGATCAGAGAACTTGAGAGTGAAATACCAAATTCCTCCCAATGCCTTCCTTTATAGAGAGCAGACACTGGACTCTCAGCTCACTCCATTTCGCATCTTCTGCTGTGCTTGGTTTCAACTCCACAGAACAAGTCTCCAAACTGGGTGTCCCCTGGCATATGGCCATCCCCTCTTCCTCAGTTTTTCTGCCTCCTTTTCTATGTTGTCCGTTCCAATTAGATTGTAAGCTCCTGTGAGGGCAGAGATTGTCTTTCTCTTTATTAATTGTATCTACAACACTTAGCATAATGCCTGGCACATACAAAGCACTTACTAAATGTTTATTGGCTTGGAAATACACATACCCAAATGTATATATGTATATATATATATATATATATATATATATATATATATATATATATATCATACACACATACATATATATATATATATATATATATACACACATACACACACATATGTAACCCCTTCATTGCCAGCTTGAATGAGATGGGGAGACTCAGCCTTAAAAATAAAAAAACAAAAAAAGATGGGTCTTGGTTTCAAGCATGTACTCATTAAAAATACACTTTCCTAAAGACCAGAGAAGCAGTGTAAAAGAATGTTATCAGGCAGAGAGAGGAACCCTGCCTCCCCAAAATGTGGGAGAGCCAAGTGTTGAGAATTAATTATAATTGATGAACAGCGATCTAGGCACCAGGACATTGGGTAAGACCTTTAGAGGGCCAAGAGAAGATGAATGAGGGTTATATAGGATGAGATGACATGTACGGATTGAAATCTGTATCATTGATGGGATTGACCTCATTGAGTAGATCACAAAGCTATCAAGACTTTAAGTATGTCTATATAATAAAAAAGGCTCCTGAAGCAAAAGCTTTTAAACCAATTAACAGTGGAAATTCAGAGTCTGCCATTTGGTTATTAGTAGTCATCATCTTTTTTTCCCAGATGAAACCCACAAGTTTCCCCCTGGAAAGTCATAAATAAAATAGTCCTTACTGTCTGCCTCACACATCATTGATCAGGGATTCATTAGCCTGCTTTCTTTTCCACTGCTACTAGCTGTTACCTCTAACCAGAGATATACTCCCCTGACTCCCTGCAAGAGAGAAACATTGCCTGTCCATAAAACCAATACAAAGCCTGTTGAGGTTTTATATGTTGTTCTTATTATTTCCCTGTCAGTAACAACAGGAAATAGACAAGAAGAAAAGAAAGAGTTCCCAAAAGCCTAGCATATTTTACTAGGATTATTTATTCAGTTACAGATTGGATTAAACAGCCTCTGATATTTTTTTCCGTCTCCAAGATTCTATGGTTCTGTAAAAAGTTGTTACTTATAGTCACTGTTGTGTTTGTGGTTTGTCCTTTGTTCTCAAAGAGGACCATGACATCAAGGAGATGATGACACGACTTGCAATTGAATTTGATTTGAGTGAGGGAGGGCTGTGCAGTAACCAGCCTCACTTTTTCCTCCAGAGCCATCTGAATCCTATGACCGGATATTGATCAGGATGACTGGAGATGGCCCAGGATGCAGTGGGGCACCTTGGCTTTTTTTAAGCTAAGGTATTTTCAAGTTCTCTTTTTGAGAGGGACAGCTCATGAGTACTCCAAGCTGCCCAAATGGGGACCCAGCTAGCTAGTTCCAGTTGGGCAACTAAGCTCTTCCTTTCCTCTGCTCTGCTCTCCTCTCCTCTCCTGTCCTCTCTTCTCATCTCCTATCATGCCCTTACCTGAGGGTCTTCTGACCAAAGGAAGGCATATTTTGATGGCCTAAAACTACCTAGTTTACTTGGAGTTTACTGCCTAGATATCTTTCTTAAAGACCATGCCTTTAACCCAATTCACTATAGATCTCATTGATTACAGCAATAGATCCCTGCCCAAGGACCACTTAATGGTTATTTTTGGGGCCTCCTAGCTCAAAGTGAATGTAAATAGTGTTTCTCTTTTGGCTAGAAACGCCCAGGGTCTTCCCCTCCCAGTTTGATTTTTTTTTAATTTTTTTAAATTTTTTTATTTTTAGTTCTCAACATTCGGTTCTACATAATTTTGAGTTCCAGATTTTCTCCCCTCCCTCCCCTAGACAGCATGGAATCCTATATAGCTTCCATGTATAACTTCACACTGAATTAATTTACACACTAGTCAAGTTATGGAGAAGAACTGTGATCAATGAAATGAATCATGCAAGAGAAGAAACAGGACCAAAAAAAAAAAAAACCTACCCAAAAACAAAAACAGAAGAGAGAAAAGGAAAAAAAAAATGGGAGGGGGGAAAAAGGCTATCATGAAATGTGCCTCAATCTGCATTCATACTTCATAGTTCTTTCTCTGGATGTAGATAGCATTCTCCATCGTGAGTCCTTTGGAGTTGTCTCTGTACCTTGTGTTGCTGAGAAGAGCGCAGTCTATCAGAGTTGGTCCTCACAGAATCCATACATCTGTGGTTATTTTTCTAATTTTTTATTAAAGGGGCCATCCCTTGACTCATGTCTTATAGTCACTGAAAAGTAAGTGGGATTCCCCAAGGATGTCAAAAGTAGGTCCCATATACACCAAAATATTCATAGCAGCACTTTTTGTGGCAATAAAGAACTAGAAATAAAGCTGATGCCCATTGACTTGGGAATGGCTAAACAAATGAAGGTACATGAATAGAGCGGAACATCACTATATAATAAACAATAACAAATTAGACCTACATAAATCATCTGCCTTTCTATATATTACTAACAAAGCCCAACAGTAAGAAATAGAAAGAGAAATTCCATTTAAAGTTACTGTAGACATTATAAAACATTTGGGAGTCAACCTGACAAAACAAACCCAGGAACTATATGAACACATTAGAAAACACTTTTCACACAAATAAATTCAGATCTAAATAATTGGAAAATCATCAGTTGCTTGTGGGTAAGGTGAGCTAATATAATAAAAATGACAATGCTACCTAAATTAATTTATTTATTCAGAGCCATAAAATCAAACTACCAAAAATTATTTTATAGAGCTAGAAAAAAATATCAAAATTCATCTGGAAGAACAAAAGGTCTAGAATATCAAGGGAATTAATGAAAAGAAATGCTAGGGAAGGTGGTCTAGCCATACCAGATCTTAAATTGTATTATAAAACAGCTGTCATCAAAAACCACTTGGTACCAGCTAAGAAATAAAGGGGTAGATCAGTAATCAATGATTATAGCAGTCTACTGTTTGATAAACACAAAGACTCCAGCTTGTGGGATAAGAACTCACTGTTTGACAAAAACTGTCGGGAAACTGGAAAATAGCGTGGCAGAAAATGGGCATAGACCAACGTCTGACACCATATACCAGAATAAAGTCCAAATGGGTACACGATCTAGGCATAAAGGCTGATACTATAAACAAATTTGGGGAGCGAGGAATAGTTTATCTGTCAGATTTATGGGGAATGTAAAAATTTATGACCAAACAAGAGATAGAAAACATTATGAAATGCAAAACGGATAATTTTGATTATATTAAATTGAAAAATTTTCACACAAACAAAGCCAATGCAACCAAGATTAGGAGGGAATCAGAAAACTGGAAAAGAATTTTTACATCTAGTGTCTGATAAAGGCCTCATTTCTAAAATATATAGAGAACTAAGTCAAATTTACAAGAATACAAATCATTCCCCAATTGACAAATGGTCAAAGGATATGAACAGGCAGTTTTCAGAGGAAGAAATTAAAGCTACCTACAGTCATACGAAAAAATGCTCTAAATCACTAATGATTAGAGAGATGCAAATCAAATCAACTCTGAGGTACCACATCACACCTACCAGATTGGCTAACAGGACAAAATAGGAAATTGATAAATGCTGGAGAAGATGTGGGAAAGTTGGAATACTAATTCATTGTTGGTGGAGCTGTGAGCTGATTCAACCATTCTGGAGAGCAATTTGGAACAATACCCAAAGGGCTATAAAAAATGTGCATACCCTTTGAACCAGCAATAGTGCTTCTGGGGCTGTATCCCAAAGAGATCATAAAAATGGGAAAAGGCCCCCACTTGTACAAAAAATATTTATAGCAGCTCTTTTTGTGGTGGCCAAGAACTGGAAATCAAGGGGAGGCTCATCAATTGGGGAATGGCTAAACAAGTTGTGATATATGAATATACTATTGTGCTATAAGAAATGATGAGCAGGTGGACTTCAGGAAAACCTGGAAAGACTTATATGAATTGATGCTGAGTGAAGTGAGCAGAACCAGGAGAACATTGTACACAGTAACAGCCACACTGTGCGAGGTCTGATTTTGATAGACTTAGGCCTTCTCAGCATGGAAAGTTAAATTAACTGATCAAGAATGAAGCAAGCAGAACCAGGAACAATATACACAATGACTACAACAGTATAACAGAAAAAATACCCAACAATTAAAAAAAAATTTCAAATGACCCAAATTTGATCATAGAAAAGAGAAAATGCACCTCCCTCCTTTCTTTGCAGAAGTAAGGGACTGTGGAAGCAGATTGTCTTATATATTGTAAAATTCAACTGATGTGTTGGTTGGTTTTGCTAAACTGCTACAGTTTCACTCTGGAAGTACCCTTAGCACCCAGGATCTCCTCACCCTGAAATATTGATATGCCATGATGGCCACCTTTTCTTGTTGGTGAGTTTCTCCTGGGGCCTCCATTTTGGGGAAGAGCCCAGGCTGGCTAATCTTCATTCATCTCCTATCTCTGCTTCTGACTTCCTGTACTTCAACCTCATGTGCCGGAGGTACTCACCTGCTTCTCAGCTCCCTTTTCTGTGTTTTCTTCCCCCATTAGAATGTAAACTGTTCCAGGGTATGGACTGTCTTTCCTTTTGCTTCTATTTGTACCCCCAGTGTTTAACATAGAACATGGCACACAGTAAGAACTTAAATACTTATTGCCTCATTGGTTGCCTTATTTTCACCTGAGGTTCTTGAGTAAGAACCCAAGAAATTCATTCAACTTCTGCACGAACCCATGCACACAAGAAATACACACATAGGTGTATATACATACATATATGTGCATGTATCATAACAATTTTTAAAATATAAAGTTTTATTCATTAATATTTCAATATATGACAGTCCATCAGAAAAATCACAACTTATAGAACTTCAGAGTTCTAAATTATAGGACCTCAAAGACTTTGTAGTCGACCTTTGTGCCTGAAATTCTTATATTCTTTACAACGTAACAAGAGGTCATGCTGGGCACTTCTAACTGGGAGGAAAGTTTTCCTTCACTTCACTGAACTTTGTTTTGCCTCAGCAAACTTCCAACCATTGCCACTAGGTCTGACCTCTGAGGCTAAGTAGAACAAATCGAATCCCTCTTTTATGTGATAGCCTTCCACGTATAGCTATTAGGAGACTCTTCCAAATCATTGCAAATCTTCTCTTTTCTGGACCAAGCCATTTCCCATTCCTTCGGCCCATCTTTCTTCATATGGCAGGATTTTGAAAATCATTCTGGTTGCACTCCTCTGGGTGATCCTTGTGTTACTGATAAATTCCTAAAATTTGTCACCCAGAACTAAACACAAGATACAGATATAGTCTGACTAGGCAAAGTAGAGTTGGATTGTCATGGACTCCTAACCCTAGTTACTCTGCCTCTCGGTGTAGCCTGAGAATGCATTAGCTTTTTTTGTTAGCTGCCATATCACACTATTTGCTTACATTCCATACAAACCCACAGATCTTTTTTAAACCAACTGATATCTAGCCACAACTCTCCTATGCTGCACTTGCCAAATTCAGTTTCTCAAGCAAGTTGTAAGAATTACATTTATCACTATTAAGTTTCATTTTATTAGATTTGGCTCAAGATTATAAGCTATCAAGGTCTTTTGGGAACTTGACCTTGTCACCAAAGTACAAACTTCTAGCTTTGGCATATGTAATGAGCCTGCCATCCCTATTTTTATCTGAGTCAGCGATAAAAATGTTAAACAACACAGCTCTCTGGGGGCACCTCCTTCCTTCCAAGTGGATACTGACCCATTAATGACTACTCTTTGGGTGCTAAAGTCACCTATTATCTCATCCATAAGTTCTTTTCCATGAGAATAGCATGGCCCATAGTCGCTTTGCTGATATGTAGGCAAGTCATATTAACAACATTCACCTCATCTCTCTGATCTTCCTTTTGAAAAGAGAAATGAGGTTAATTTGTATGCCTTGTTCGAGATGAAGTCAGACATTCTGTTATCACCATTTTTTTCTGCTAGAGGTTCATTAACCATCATTTTAATAACATTTTAGAATTTTGTCAGGAATCAAATTAAAGCTCATTGGCCGATTATTTGCAGATTTCACTTTCTTCCCCTTTTCTAAAGATGAGAACATCACCTGCATTTCTCCAGTCTTGTAGTATCTCCAGCTGGTTCCTCTTCTGTAGAATTCAGGATTAGGCAAGGGAGGAGCTAGATGGAGAGGATGCTCAGGATGGTAGTATCTTTATCCTCTAAATTTCTTGGCCAGAGAGAGAAGGATGTGTGCCTTCAGTCAGCCTTATTAGGGATATGGCTAGGCAAGGGAGGAGGTGAGTGAAAAACACACCCCCTTCTAGATAAGGTCAGTACCTGCTACACTGAAGCAAAGCCCCAACTGCCTACCCTAGTTACAGTTCTAATGATAGTTGTATTCTAGGCTGTGACCTGGTATTTAACTACAATAGGGAAATGTATTCATCATCTGCAGTGCTATTGGAAGTATTAGACTTATTACCGAACTGGAAGTCTATAGAGCTGCGGTGCTGACCCCATTGTTGTATGGCTGTGAAACCTGGACAGTCCACCAGTGCCATGCCAGGAAACTGAATCACTTCCATTTGAATTGTCTTAGGAAGATTCTGAAGATCACCTGGCAGGATAAGGTACCAGATATTGAGGTCCTTACTCAAGCTGAACTGCCAAGCGTTCAAACTCTGCTTCAGAGAGTGTAACTCCAATGGGCTGGCCGCATTGTTCGAATGCAAAATGTCTGCTTGCCAAAAAGATTATTCTATGGAGAACTCACACAGGGCAAGAGTTCACATGGTGGTCAGAAGAAGCGATACAAGGACACGCTCAAGGTCTCTCTCAAGAACGTTGGAATTGATTGTGTGACATAGGAGACATTGGCACAGGACCGCTCAGCATGGTATTCCCACATCAGAGAAGGTGCTGTGCTCTATAAGCAAAGCAGAATTGAAACAGCTCAAAGGAAACGGAGGATGTGCAAGTTTGGAGTATCCTCCCCAAATGTTCACACAGACTATTTGTGTCTGACCTGTGGTAGAGCACTCCAAGCTCATATTGGCCTGATCAGCCACAGTTGGACCCATTGAATCTTGACTCAAGCATAGTGACATCATTTTGGTCCTCTTCAAGAATGAAGGACAACAACCAAACAATCATGGGAAGAAGAAATCCCCACTAGTTTGAAAAATACTGAAGAGAATTCCTATAATATTCTATCTTGTGAATAAAAGACATAGATAAGAAAAGCTTATATTAGTTGGGGATTGCACTTAGTGTCTTGGGTTGTACTCTGGTGTGTGTGTGTTGTGAGTATGTGTGTGTGTGTGTGTGTGTGTGTGTGTGTGTGTGTGTGTTAAAATAAATTGTAAGCTCCTTGAGGGCAAGAACTCTCTCTTGTCTCTTTTTGCATCCCCAGTGCTTAGCCTAGTGAAAGGAACAGAGTAGGTGCTTAATAAATGTTTATTAATTAATCTCCTGGAAAGCAGAGAATTTGTGTGTGTGTGTGTGTGTGAATGTGTGTGCGTGTAATACAAATGTATTTATTTTTGGTTCACAGCCCTTACTAATGGGTACAAAGTTATTTGATTGCACTAGCAAATAAATATAATCAGTCCATTCTCTTCTTGTATGAGAAAGAGTGAAGTAGGAAAATCCTGCTATATAATACATATGTATGTATTTTTGGTTCGCAGCCCTTAATAATAGATACAAAGTTATTTGATTGAACTAGCAAATAAATATAATCGGTCCATTCTATTCTTGTGTGAGAAAGTCAGAACGGAAGTAGGAAAACCCTTTGCTCCCCTAAGATTTTCTCTTCTGCTACTCTGCATTGCGGAAAAGTTCCTTCTCCTCCACTACCTCTAGTACAGTGAAGAAAAGCAAACAGGCTGGGATGTTTTTATTTTGTTTTCTAGTCCTTGAAAACCAGAGTTTCTTTTAAAGAAAGAGTTATGTAGCCATGAACAGTTCAGGCCTCATACAAGCAAAACTGTTTGAAGTACTGGCTCTCAAAAGTACACATGTTTTGGTTGCCAGGATTCCAGTTGCTTTTCTGGCTCTGAGGTTGAAATCAATGCAAATTGAGGCAGGACCTCGTGCGTCTTCTTCAGGCCCACATCACCCAACAAAGTAATACTAAAACCAGACTCAAGAATATTGAAGGAGGGAAAATCTAGCTACTGCATTTTCTCTCTTGCTGCTACTACAAGGTTCGCAGGGAAATGATTTCTCATCCAAATACTTTTTCTTCCCTTACATTCTATAAAACTTCCTTCTATTCAGGTGGAACAATTTACAAGTAAAAAATAAGCAATCCTTGACATAGAAACATGGGGCACCATGGTCATGGAATGCTAAACACCCAAACAATTGTCAATTGTTTTTGTAGTAACCAATTTTGTCTTCATTATAAAGGAAAGTAGGTCATGTGTTGAGGAGAGGCTTATCTGGAAATTACGGTAATTTAAATGCAAAAGGAATCAATAAATATTTTAAAATAAAATAAGAGAAAGGAATGAACTTCCAAAAAAAGTTAGTGAAATACTTTAATCCTCCCCAGTGTCACTATCACTTTAGTCCCCTACTACTACTAGTCCAGGGGTGGTGAACTGGGCACATACGGCCTTCTAGGTGTTTGGGTACGGCCTTTTGACTGAGTCCAAGTTTTACAGAACAAATCCTTTCATTAAGGGGATTTGTTCTGTGAAATTTGGATTCAGTCAAAGGGCCACACTTGAGGACCTAGCGGGCTACATGTGGCCTCGAGGCCCCAGGTGCCCCAGCCCTGATCTAGTCCAACTTTCCCATTTTACAGATTAGGAAAATGAAGCCCAAATAGGTGAAGTGCCTAGCCTGAGATTGCACAAGTAATGAATGTCAGAGACTGGGTTTGAACCCAGATTCTTTGTCACCAGAGTCAGTACCATTTCTACTGTACCCTAAATTATCGATCTTTAAAACATTATAGTGTTTTGATGTATTCATATCATAAATTATCATTCAAAAAATCAGTGTTCAATTGAGGCCAAAAAAATGCATAACTGAACAGAGACAAGTAAGAAGAGATAATTCTTGTCTTGTTCTTCTAATTTCCTCATTTATTACAGGAATCCATTTCTCCCTTTCACCCCAAAAGATGGTTCTTTTGAATTCACCTTATACAACAAAAGGATGATAATTCAAGACCATTATAATTCATAATAATCCCATTATAACAGGCATATAAGAAACTCAAGTATGGGCAAGTTTATCTATAGATTCTAGAAGTTTCCATAGTCCCACAGAATATCTCCCAGCTGGGACCTGGATTCATAAGGTCTGAAAAAAAAAAAAAAAAACAGAAAAGAGGCCATGGGGCCCTCTGGTACTTGGAAGGAACTTGAATGTTTCCTCATTTTGAGAATTAGAGCTCAGATCCAGAAGAAAAAGGAAAACTTTGATTTCACATGGAAATCATTCAAACCATTTATCCAAAACACACTGAGATGAACTAACCTCTTTCTTCAGACTTAGGCTCCAAATGTTGTGAGAGCCTTGAATAACAATCATAGAACAAAGAGAAGAGCCCTCTCTGGACTCATATTAAATGGATAGGTCACAGTGCTCAGCATGACCGCACACATATTTTTCCATTTTCCTTATAATGAGCTACACGGTTAACAAAATGAAATAATGAAAAGTTTAAAAATAAGTAAATAAAAGTCATGAAGCCAAGAATTGACAAAGTAAATCAAAGAACTTTATAAAAAAAATATGGATGCACTGGTGTGTGAATTTTTAAATCAGTTTTCCCTATTTTCACCATACTTTATGAATATATAACAGCACAACAGAAGTCTACATTTTCAAGTGCTATTTTTTTAAATTGCTCTCTATTTGAATGTTTAGGGAGGAGGGTGTTGATAGTTACTAAGTCTAGCATTTTAAAAAAAGAAGAAAACTTACTATATTTAGTCAATCAAAAAAAGTGTCTGTGTATCCTAATGCATTTTGCACAGCACTAGAGATTTTTTCAATACTCAATAGCCATAGTTCTTACCCACTAAGAGTTTAGAATTAGATTAGAATTAGTATGAAATAGTAGAAACAACACCTGCCTTGAATGCAGAAAATTTGGATTCTAGTCCCAGCTATCTGCAGTGGTGGGATTCAGTTGGTTTGCCCCAGTTTGCCAGAACCAGTGCCTAATTTTGGGTTTGCCTGTTTGTTAGCAGGAGGGGGGGTGTGCCCTATGCCTGCCAAATGGGGCGGGGCAGTGCCTCAGCTGGAAACTGGTTGTTAATTCATTTGAATACCATCACTGCTATGTAACCTTTTATAAACTGTTTGACCCCCTCTGATCTTCAATTAAATTTCTCCAACTATAACAAGAAGTCCTAATATCTGCTCTGCCTTGACTCATAAGATTATTAAAAGAATCAAATAAGATGATATGTGTGGTACCTGATAGATATATAGCACTCACATTTACGAGGCACTTTAAGGCTCACAAAGTACTTGGCTTACCACAACCCTATAAGATGGGCAATGTCAGTATTAATGCTGCCATTTTACAGATGACGAAATTGACATTGTGAAAGGACAAATGAAATGCCCAAGAAACAAGTGAAATAATATAGAAGAAAAAGCTTCGAAAACTACTGTTTTATTCAGGTGAACGGAGACATGAAAAAACACAAAAGGAATATTAAAACGAATTATTTCGAGATACAAGCCACATCTTTTGTGTTTATAAGTATAGCACCCAAGGAGTCCAGCAACCTGCCCACATGGACACCCAGAAAACTACCCCAGGTTCGAAGCACTTTGTGAACCAGCATATATTTAAAACTCTAGCTCCCAAGCCTCCACTGCTATGCTTGCTTTTATTAGGCTAGCCATAGGACAAAATGAAGAAGAAAAGACCATCAAATAGCATGAGGATGGGGAACCTAAGGCCTCGAGGCCACATGTGGCTCTCTAGGTCCTCAAGTGTGGCCCTTTGGATTCAGCCACATGTGGCCTCAAGGTTGCAAGTTCCCCACCCATGGATAAAGAAATAAGTGACAAGTAATATTTATAATATATTATATATTAATAATATATAAATAATATATTATTTATATATTATATATTATATTATTATTAATAAATATTAATAATAATATAATATTATTATATTATATATTATAATAATATAATATATAATAATATATAAATAATATATTAACAGGTCTACGTTACACGGACCAGACCATAGAGGGAAGATGTGTAGCCAAGTAAAATACATGACTAGACATATATATAGGATACAGGGAATGCACCTACCCTGGGAACACTCAACCAGGGTAACTCATACCTCTAAGGATTAAGATTTTCTAATTTCCTCCTTGCAGGGCTTCTCCACTGAGATGCTGCTGCTCTCTGCTGCCATCTGTTGGCCTTTCCCTGCAAGAGGGATGGGTTTTGAATTAAAGAAGATGAGTGATATTTTGGACACGTTGAATTCAAGATATCCAGGAGGCAATGGGCAATGCAGAGTTCAAAGAAGAGGTCAGGTATGACATATAGATTTGAGTTATTTGCATACAGAAGATACTTGAGACCATAAGTTAAGAGGAGGTCATCAATTCAATCCAATAAGCTTTGACAAAACTCCTATGAGGCACCATGCTATGCTGTGATTCCAAGGCTAAATGAACAATAAGCCTGACCTTCAAGGAGTTTACATTCTATTGGGGAATACAAGATTTACACAGATAAGTAAATTCAAGGAAGGGGGAAGGGAATAAGCACATATATGGTGCTCACTATGGGCCAGGCTAAGTGCTTTATCTCATTTGATCTTCACAACCCTGGTTATAGATAGTATTCTTATCTCCATTTTACAGTTGCAGACAGAGGTTAAGTGACTTGCCCAGGGTCATACAGATAGTAAATGTCCAGGGCCAGATTTGCATTTAGATTTTCATGACTATAGGACCAGAACTCTATCTACTGTGCCAACCAGCTGTCTTTAATATACAGTATGAGGATTGACCATAAAGAGAGAAAAAAGGAGGGCCTAAGATAGTGTCTAGGAGGATACTCACAAGTAATGGGCTTTTTAATGGGAGGGTCGGACAAATAGGTAGAAAGTCAAAATAATATCACAGAAGGTAGTGGTCAATAGTACAAAAAGTGCAATAAAATTAAATAGAATTAGGCCTAAGAAAAGGTCATTCCTCGGATCTAGCCTTTAAGCAATTGCAAATAACCTTGTAAACAGCAGTTTCAGTCTGGTGGTGGTCGCACCTGGAAAGCCGGATTGCAAGGATATAGAAAGTGAATAAGAAGGGAGAAAATGGAGGTAATGAACCTAGACCATACTTTCTAGGAGTTTGGTTTTATGTACTTTTAACAAAGGGCATTTTATCTCTCTTTTTTTCATCCTCTTTGTCACTGGCTTATAAATCTTTGACTATTGTATTCCACAAAATAGAAAAATACAAAATGATCCTCAGTTCTATGCAGCTTCCTTCCACTTCTGAAATTATACTGAAAGAGTGGTGGAAAATGGAGTTGTTGTTGAGTCATGTTCAACCCTTCATGATCCCATTTGGAGTTTTCTTGGCAAAGATCTCCAGGTCATTTTACAGATAAGGAAACTGAGGCAAACAGAGTTAAGTGACTTTCCCAGGGTCACACAGCTAGTAAATGTCTGAAGTCACATTTGAACTCAGGTCTTCCTGACTCCAGACCCAGCGCTCTATCCACTGCACCACCTAACTGGCCTAGAAAATGGGGTAGAAGTCAATATGGTATGAGCACTTTGTACTACTCCCTATAGTAAATTTACGGGAGGAAATGGGCAATGATTTCACAGGATTGTCAGGCACAGGTGAACTGCAATCTACATCAATGGAGGGAATATTCACATCAGGAGAAATGGAGCTTTGGAATCACTTCGAAATTATTACCTCTTCCCCTCCCCTCCAATAATGCCCTTTCTTATAATAAAAGAGTACGGTTAAATAAATCAACATATTGACCTTGTGTGACAGCATATATTTTATTCTGCAGCAATATATTTTTGCTTATTATCAGTCTTTTGGAATCAACAAAGACCTGTAATTTGATGTATTTTAGTATATGTTCCTTTCCATTACTGTACTTATTTACTGTCCTCTCAATTCTGCTTACTTCCCTCTGTATCAATTCATACAAGTCTCTCCAAGTTCTTTTTTCTGAATTATAGTCATAATTTATTATGGTATACTATTACTCCATTATATTCATTTACTGTAATTTGCTTAGTCATTACCCAATCAATGAACATCCATTTTGTTTCCAGTTTTTTACCACCACAAAAAGTGCTATTAAAAGTATTTTGGAACATAAAGGTATCAGAGTATATACTCAATAGTGTGTTCACTGGATCAAGTGAGGATAGTTTAGTGGCTTTTCTGGCATTTTGTTCAATTGTTTTAATTGTGTCTTTCTGATTCCAGGCCTCTGTCACCTAGCTGCCCTTTTCTCACATAGGTACAATTTTCTCCCTAGAACTATCAGACCAATTTACAACTCTATGAAGAATATATAAATATGCTTCTCTGTCCTCAGCCTCCCCAACATTAACTGCTTTTCTAGTCATCAACAAACATTTACTAATTGCTTTCTAGGTCCCAGGCACTGTATTAAAGGTCTATGGATACAAAAATAAGTAGAAAGAAAGAATTCCTGCCCTCAAGGAGCTTAGGATTTAGTGAGGGAAAATAACACATAAAAGGAGCTGAAAAGCAGAGGAAGTTACCAGAGGAGGCACAATATGGCAAAATCCTTAGAGTGAAGCAAGGCTGCTCTGGGCCCTTTCTCAAAATGTAGATTTTGGGAAAAACATGTGAGGTAAAACCTCAAAGTTGTTTTAATTTGCATTTCTCCTATCACTAGTGACTTGGAACATTTTTCAATGTGGATATAGATCATTTGTATTTCTTCTTCTGAAAACAGATCCTTTTGATCTTTTGATGATTTTGCTGTTAGAAAATAGCTCTCAGTCATATGTATTTGTATCAAAATCTGATAAATGTATATCAGAGGTACATGATGCAAAGCTTCATTTTGTTTTGTTTTTCCCAATTCCCAATTTGTCTTATTCTGGTGACATTGATTTTGTTCAAGCAGAAGCTTTGTAGGGATAGGGTTAGACATGTGATTTCATTGGTGTGAGTTAAATAACTTTGTCTACTAATAGGAGTCAATACCTTCTCTGAAATTCATAGTTTTAGAGAGTTGCCTAGAGCAACACTTCTTAAACTGTGGGTCTCAACCACATATGGGGTCCTGGAAAGGTTGACAATAGTAAAAGGTTTCTGATTGAGCAACTACCGAAAATTAATTAAAAATCAAATTCGTAATGAAACCAAGGTGTTTCTGGCAGTGCTTACCCATGTTGCATCACAACGTCACTGCAGCCTTGGTTCTGAACACTTTGCACTGTGCATATCCCTCAGGCTGTACAATGCCAACAAATGCTGCAAAAACACAAAAAAAGGGGTTGCAAGTGGAAAAAGTTTAAGAAGCCCTGGCTTAGAGCACTGAGAAGTTAAATGATTTGCCTGGAGCCACACAGCCAGCATGTTTCAGAGGTGAGATATGGAGATGGCTCTTCTGGGCTCTCAAGCTATTTTTCTATCCCCTATTCCAGTCTGCCTCTTGAAATTTTACACAATCAAAGTTGTCTGTTTTAACCTTTTTAATATTCTCTGTCCTTTCTTCAGTTAAGAATTTTCTCAGAAACCATAGATCTGAAAGGGACCTCCCCCCGCCCCACTCTCGATATTTGCTTATCTATTTTGACACATTTCAGTACATGATGTGTCAAAGAAAAAACATATTAATACTGTATTCTGTATTGTAGGTACAAGCCTGCCAGAAACAGTTTTTATCAGTTGATTATTATTCTAAATTGAAACATGTTCAGCTTAAAGGGAGGGCTGTATAAACTGACAAAGTTCCCTCATGCTTTCAGATAGCTCTCTAATACGAGTCATTTTGAAGTCCCAATTTACAGGGTTTGTGAAGAAAAAAGATATTTCACAGTAAAGACCAAGCCAAAGCCAAAGTTCAGCTAGCAGCCCAGGTAACAGTTTACTTCCTTAAATAGAACCATAATCATTTCACTTTAAGCCCACCTTTGGAAAGTCATTTTCCTGAAACCATTCAGTCCCATTTTGATTATTCCCTGGAGTCTCAGGAGAAAGAGGCTACTTTTAAGTGGATCATAAATCCTAATCAGGTGAAGGCAGATCAATCAAAGGCCCCTTATCCTATAGTAGCCTAACCAAATTCAAGGGAGGAGTCCTTTCTAGCTGATTAGAGAGAGAAAAGCTGGACATTGTTTCAAAATTGATATTTAAAGATTAATAAAAGATTCTCTTACATATTGACCCAAAGGCTGCATATTAGAATACTTTTAGACTATTTTCTTAATATTTCTAAAGGGGGAAATTGAGAGGGGGGATGGATTCTTTTGTTTCCACAGGTGTAAGCATCCATTCTAAACCTAATTTCTAATAGACTAGTGCACATTTAAATGACCAGAACCAGGTGGAATAATTTATACTCTACCATCAACATTGTAAAAATAATTTTGAAAGACTTAAGACCTCTGATGAATGAATGAATAAATGAAAAAAGCATTTATTGAGCACTTACGATGAACCACACACTGTGCTAAGTAAGTATTGGGGATATGAATACAAAAGCCAAGACAGTCTCTGCTATCAAATAGTTCATTCTAATAGGAGAAAACACATCTCATAAGTTTAAGCTGCAAGCCAGAGGGAAAGTGCCTAGGGCACAGCACCAAAGCAGATGGTAATAACCCTTCTTTAATATAGTTTTTGTTAATAATACCACATCTAATCTAGATGGCAAACCCTTTTGACAGTGCCAAGGATTCTGGTAGCAAGAACTTTCTTTTCTGGGTCTTCAGTAACTGTGGCTTCAAAACCTGCAGAATTGGTTGCTAGGTGACATCTCCTTGGGAGATGAATCTTGGAATGACAGCTGTGAGGGCTGGGCTGGAAATATAACTGCTGCTCTTTGGGGTACTGCCACTCCCAGGGCTCTTGAACTTAGCTGACTGTTGTTGGCAGTTGGTCAGCAACTGGTATTTGTGTGGTCAAGGAAGGTGGGTCCCTTCTCCACAGTGATTTCTCCCCTCAGTGATGGATGTGTGTTCTGGGCTAGAAGCATGACTGGTAGTCTGCACTTCCCTTGGGTTTATTCTAATGGAGGACAAAAAATAGATGCAGGAGGGGTGACCTGGGAAGGGTAATTTGATTTGAAAAGTTATAGAGATGATGAATGGGACCATAGGAGAGTAACAATGGTGGTAATGATTTGATTGTAGTTCTAGAACTTAAAAAAATGATGGCAATGGTGATGCTGGTGAGAATGGTGCTTGCTAGGGGGTCAAGGTGGTGATGGTGGTAGAAAGTGCTAGTGGTATTGAGACAACTGTCAAGAACATAAAAGTTGAGAGTAAAGTGAAGTGTGTTTGGAGCCACCTAGATATAGTGAACCATGTGAGGTGCTCACTGATCAAGACAGAGAAGTCCCAGAGCAGTAGCTCTGAGCTGAAAAGGCTTAAATCCTTCTGGGAATGCTCTCTGTACCATGAAGTAGAAGAGTGGATGGTCAGCAGATGGCAGGGAGTAAACTAAAAAGTATGGCTAAGGCTGCCTAAATAAAGTGAGACCCCTGAGTCTATTTCTTGAGCATCTATGTTCAGAGTGCTGTGCTCTGAGTTGGAATTGCATAGATAAAAAAGTCTTTTCCTTCAGAGACTTTATAGTTCATTGAAGTGAGGAGGTACATTGGTAACTAAGGTGGGGCTCCAGGTGGGGCCAATGAAGGGAAGGTCTGATTATATTTTCCGCTCCCAAGTAGGCCCAAAACCCCTAGCTACTAGGTGCTAAGCCAATGTGGGTGTGAAGCCCCCAGGTTCTTAAGGGGAGTTGCTAAGACCAGAACCAATAGTAAGAGCTTAAGTTCTGGTCGCTAAGATGATGTTTGATGATGGCTAAAGAGTGCATAAAAAGAGAGGATAGAACTATTTGCTTAGGGTTCTCACTCCTGGCTGGTGTGCTGATGTGGAGACTCTGGGCAGCTATAGTTATGAGCCCTCCAGCTTGTAAACCGGGGTGTTCAGACTTTGTTAAACTCTGGTAACTATGCATTGAGATTTGAATCAGACAAGGTCTGTCTGTTGATGTTTGTAATTTGTTTGTATTTGCTCTGAAGTTCAGGGTGCTGGCTTTTTCTCCTAAACTAAGTGATATTTGTATGCTGGATTAAAGTAAGATTACTAACCCCTTAATGTTGCTTTCCTTAGTAAAGCAGATCAAAAGAACCCAGACTTGCAGCGTTCTTGTCGTTGGGCTTGTGTTGGATTTTCACCCCCACAGAAGCTACTAGCCAAATTGTCGAAACACCATCTCCTGACATAGAGGTGGTAGACCAATATAATATACCTGATAATTTTTTTAAATGAAAAATTAATTTCTTCAAAATGACTTTCCAATTTTCCCAATAGTTCTTGTTAAACAGAGAGTCCCCTACTTGAGAATGTGTGTTTGTTGAGTACAAGATGACCACATTCAGTTGCTTCTGGGTTACACCTATCTAGTTTGCTCTGCTTTCTACCTTACTATTTTTAATAAAAAACCCCAAAATGATTATTACTGTTGAATAATATGATTTGGTATCTGGTAATTTCAGCTTCCCTTTATTTCTACTTTTTCCCCCATTATTTCCCTTGTAATTCTTGAGCTTTTGCTCTCCCAAATTAATTGTGTTATTATTTCATCTACTTTATAATGAACACAGGAAATTTGATTAACACAGGACTAAATATTTAACTTAATTTAGGCAGTATTGTAATTTTTAATATATTATTTTTAACACAGCCATTTATTAAGTAATGTATTCATCACTATAGGGTAGCTAGGTTGTTCAGTGGTTGGAGTGCCAGTCCTGGAGTCGGGAAGACTCATGTTCCTGAGTTTGAATCTGGCCTCAGACACTTAGTAGCTATGTGAGTCTGGGCAACTCACCTAAGCCTGTTTGCCTCAGTTTCCTTATCTGTAAAATGAGCTGGAGAAGAAAATGTTAAACCCCAAATGGGTGTGTGAAGAGTCTGACATAACTGAACAGTAGCAACAAATTCATCATCACCTATTTATTAATCACTTGCTCTGTTCAAGATAGTTTACCAAGTGCTGGGTATACAAAGACACACACACACACACACATACACACACACACACACACACACACACACACACACACACACACACACGTCTGTCTTTGACCTCAGGGAGTTTACTTTAATGCTCCTGGGAAACATCATGGACACACATAAATCAAAACACAATAGTCAAAGAATTAGATTGTTAAGGGCTTTAAAAGCCAGACTGAATAGTTTGTATTCTATCATTGAGACAACAGGGATCCATTTAAGGTAACTATCCATTGACTAATTGGACAACCACCAATAAACTTCTTTTTCAACACAACGTGAGCTCCTACAAGGCAGAAACTATTTTGTTTTTGTTCTTATACCCCTAGCATCTAACACAGTGAATGGCACATAATAAGGGTTTAATAAATGCTTGTTGAAGGAATAGTGAAGTTACAGTATAAGGTAAATAAGAAGCAAAAGACTTATAATCATAGGTTTAAAAAAAAATTTAAAACAAAAGGGCCTAGGGAAAAATTTAAGTTTTTAAAATATGCTTTGTGCATGATACTATAAATTTAATATCTACCTCCTAAAAGATAAGAAACTCATTTCTTTATTGCCATCTAGCACTGGTCATTTATTCTGTCGTCTTGAACTGGGCAGCCCAGCACTACATTTGTTCTTGAAAGAGAATGAGTTCAGAGGGGCAGAGCCAAGAAGATGGAACAATGGGAAGAAATACTGTTGCTCAGACCAGGGGGTAGTGATCAGACTATGCCCAACAACTATTGTTTTTTTATATTTTTAATGTCTCCAACTTTTATTTTGTATTTTTGTTTTTGTTTTAACTTGTATTTATTTCATACTTAAATAGAAAATGAAAGAAGAAAAACTAAGAATATTTCACTGTACATAGTGGCATATAAGAGAGGATTCAATAAATTTACATTTCACAAAAACCTATGTAATAAAACCTACATGTTGTTTTCAAACCAACCCAACTTTTCTGTTTCCTTCTACGTTTTCTTTTGTTTTCTGCTGTCCTTTTTTTTTGTTTAAATTATTTTATTTAATATTAGTTTTCAACATTCACTTTCATAAGCTTTTGAGTTTTAAATTTTGTCCACCACCCTCTCCACCACCCTCCCCAGGATGGTGTGCAATCTGATAAAGGCTCTGCATATACATTCTTATTAAACATATTTTCACATTAGTCATGTTGTAAAGAAGAATTAGAATGAATGAAAGAAACCACAAGAAAGAAAAAAACACAAAACAACAAAGAGAGAGCAAAAAGTATGCTTCGATCTGCATTCAGACTCCATAGTTCTTTTTCTGAATGTGGATAGCATTTTCCATCATGAGTCTTTTGAAGCTTGTATTGCTGAGAAGAGCCAAGTCTACCAAAGTTAGTCATCGCACAAAGTGGCTGTTAATGTGCTTAGTATTCTCTTGTTTCTGCTCATCTCACTCAGCATCAGTTCATATAAGTCTTTCCAAATTTTTTCTGAAGTTCACCTGTTCATCATTTCTTATAGCACAATAGTATTCCATTACATTCATATACCACAACTTGTTTGGCCATTCCCGAATTGATGGGCATCCCCTTGATTTGCAATTCTTGGCCACCACAGAAAGAGCTGCTATAAATATTTTTGTGCAGGTGGGTCCTTTTCCCATTTTTATGATCTCTTTGAGAGACAGCCCTAGAAGGAGTATTGCTGAGTCAAAGGGTATGAACATTTTTATAGCTCTTTGTATACCCAACCACTGTTGAGAATACTCTACCTTTAGTAGTCCATGAGAGCCTAGAATAACACAACATTCAGTACTCCCAAGAAAGCGGCAACAAGACTAGCCCAGACTTTCCCTTCAGAAAAATGAAAGGCCTGGCCCTAACAGAAAATCCAAACTCAGAAAGTAGACTAGAAGAATGAACAAATGAAAGAAGAATCCCACTAGTGACAGGGACACTCAAGACAGAAACCCAGAAGAAGAGAATAGCTCCAAAATACCTATAAGCAAAGCCTCAAAAAAACCTACAACTTAGGCAAAACAACTAGAATTCCTGAAAAAGATGAAGTTAGTTTTTTTTTAAAAAGTATAAAATGTTTTTATAAATGAAATGAGAGTGATTGAGGAAAAATTGAGGAAAAAAATGAGAGCTATAGGAGAAAAAAAATGGAGAGACTTAACAGTTTGGAACAAGAAGTGCAAAATTTTGCCAGCCAAGCCACAAACTCCCTGAAAATTAGAAGGGACTAAAAAGAAGTCAATCCCTTCATGAGACAACAAGAAATGTTAAAAAACAAAGTCAAAAGAATGAAAAAATACAAGAAAATGTAAGGTATCTTCTTGTCAAAACAACTGACCTGAAAACAGACTGAAGAGGGGAAAAAAGAATCAGCAGACTACCTAAAAGGTATGATGAGAAGAAGAAGAAGCAGAAGCAGAATCAGAAGAAGAAGAAGAAGAACCAGAACCAGAACCAGAACCACCTCCATACTATGTTTTGAGAAATCTTAGAAGACTATCCAGATCTTTTAGAACCAGAAAATAAAGTAGAAAAAGAAACAATCTATCTGTTACTTCTCGAAAAAAAAATCCCCAAAGGAAAACTCCAGGGAATACAACAAGCCCAAATCCAGAACTTCCAACTCAAATTAAAAATGATACAAGCAGTCAGAAAAAAGAACTCAAGTGCTTAGGAGACATAGTGAAAATCACACATCATTAAGCAGCCACCACAATATAGGAGCAGAGAGGTTGGAATAAAATATTCCAAAAGGCAAAAAAATACAGGATTTTATCCAGGAACAGCCTACCCAGTGAAGCTGAGTATAATCCTACAGGTTTGAAACATCAACCTTTACAGAAATGGAGTAGCTGCAAGTATTCCTAAGGAAAAGTTCAGAACTTAATACAGCAGTTAAGAAAGACATTAAAGAAGTAAATACAATCAAACAATCATAAGGGACTAAACAATGATCAAATGCTTACATTCTAATATGAGGTGATTATATATGTGTTCTTTCTTAACCCTATTGTCATTAGGGGTCATAGAGGGAAATTAATTAGACAGAAGGCCTAGTAGTAGTTCTGTTATATATGCTATATCTTGATGGTCTTTTTAAAAAAACGGATATGAGAGAAGAGGAATATACTGGAATGAGGAAGGGAAAGGATCATTAGTGAAGCCACACAATCACATAGTCAGAGTGCACAAGTAGTTTATACCAACAAGGAACAAGGGGTAGGGGGAGCAGATGACGCTTGAACCTTATTCTTATCTGAACTGATTAAAGGAGGAAAGATTATACACATACACATGCAGAGTTGCATACAGAGATATATTTCATTAAACAGGGAAATGGGAAGAAAATGGGAGAAGAGAAAAGATGCAATTAGAGAAAGGGTAGATTAACGGAGGGATTAGTCCTAAGTAAAACATACTTCTAAAGATATACAAAAACATTTATTGCTTTTTTGGGAAGTGGCAAGAAACTGGAATCTGCAGTAATGCCCATCATTTGGGGAAAAGCTGAACAACTTAAGACATGTAAATGTGATAGAATACTATTGTGGTGTAAGAAATGATGAAGGGAATAGTTTCAGAGAAACCTAGGATGATTTGCATGGACTAATGTAGATTGGAGTGAACAGATCCAGGAGAATAATTTAAACAATAACTTTGATAGAGTAAGAAAAACTGGGGGGTGGGGGAATGCAACTGTGTTGAATGAAAATGTTTACTTTAACTTGACTCTACTGGAGGGAATAAGACAGTAACTGGAGAGTAGTATACATTTTCTCAGCTGATTAGGTTGGGGAAGTAGTATGGTCCTGTAGTCAAAGGACCAAATTTAAATCCTAGTTCTGCTACATGCTTCTTGTATGACCTTAGGCAGGACACTTAGCTGCTCTAATGCTTCAGTTTTTATAGAATGAGAGATGTGGAGTATATAGCTTAAAAGGTCCTATCAAGCTCTAAATCTATGATCCTGTGATACCATTTGGGAGAGCAAAGATTTGAAAAAGTGAATATATCTTCCAAGTACCTCCAGACTTTCAAAGAATTATTCAGTGATGGGAACAATGGGCTTTTGTTTTAGTACATATAAGCATTTCCTGGAGTTTGAGTTTATTTTTCATTGATTTCTGTAGATGTAAAAGATGAAAAAGAAGCAAACCCTTCCTCCCCCCCAAAAAATTCATGAACTGTGAACAAAATGAATAAGCCTCAAAAGGCTCCTTGCAACTAAATGTATACATGGTTGATGTCCATCCATCAGCATTCTTTAATAAGCCCCTATGATCTGTATTGGGAAAAGCAGGAGGTTGAGCGACCTGTCTAAAATGAAAACAGGTGGAAGAGACATTAGCCATGTAATTGGCAGAGAAGTAGGACTGGGCTGCCACTCCATAATGTAAAACTGCCTTACATTTCAGTAATGCTCTGAGGCCCCAGAAAGGGAAGACATGAAGAAAATCCAGAGAGCAACAACTAAAAAGTTTAAGGAACAGTGGGGCTAATTTGTGAGGAACATTACAAGAATGTTGTACATGTAGTTGGGTTAAATGATGACTGCATTGGAACATGATGGATGTCCATGAGTATATGGAGAGCATACACACTAAAAGAGGGGAAAGAATTCGTTAGAATTGTCTGAAAGTAGACTTAGAGCTCAAAGAGGACCTAAATGTCAACTAGTCCATCATCCTCATTCTATAGATGAATGAATGGATAGGAAAGCATTTATTTATTAAGTCCCTGTTTTGTGCAAAGCACCATGCTAAGAACCAAGGATATACACATAGAAAATTAAGACTTACTTTCAAGGAGGTCACTTGCTAAGAGGTATGTGAGAGACAATACATAAAGGAGGTTTCAGTTACAAATCAAATGGAAAGGCACAGCAATCCTTCCTGTGCAGCATCAAAGCAGGTACTAACACATATTATTTAGTATAATTTTCATTGATAAAAACATAGCCGTTTATGACATCGAGGCAGTCGACAGTACCAAGGACTTTGGTAGTAAAGACTTTCCTTGTCGGGTAGTAGATTGGAGTCAGAAAGTCCTGAGTGCAATTCCCTCCTCTTACATACTTGCTAGCTGTGTGACCCCAGGGTAAATCATTCTCATCCTCACTTGCAAAGGGGAAAATAATGGAACCCACACCACAGAATCAAATGAGATAAGATATATAAAATATTTTGGAAACCTTAGAGTGCTACATAAATGCTGGTGATGATGGTAATGATGACGTATGTAGTAGTGCCCTAGGGAAATGACTTCTTTAAACTTATATTAGTAAGAAACAAGAGACAAGGTTTGAACTCAGGTCTTCCAACTTCTTATTCTGTAGTCTTTCAATGCGATACCATCTGAGACCTTTTGTAGTTATTTAGTCATGTCTTACTCTGCATGACCCCACTGGGGTTTTCTTAGGAAAGATACTGGAGTGGTTTGCCATTTCCTTCTCCAGCTCATTTTTACTAATGAGAAAACAGAGGCAAACAGGGTTAAATGACTTGCCCAGGGTCACACAGTTAAGTAAATGTCTGAGGCTAGATTTGAACTCAGAAAGATGAGTCATCTTGATTCCAAGCCTGGTGATCTATCCACTATGCCACCTAGCTGCCATATAGGAGACCTACTTGTGGCATTCAACTAGAAACTGTAGACAAAAACAGAGTGGCAGCTGTCACAAAACTATAACGATTGTATTAATATCATGGTACTGAAATTTAAGGAAAGAATGCCAACCTTATTTGGGATCATTCCTACTGTGTGAGAAAACAAGGAATGAGTGAGGGTAAAATGAGGTGATGCCACCAGAAAGTACTGAATAGAAAAGACTAAGATCCTGAGGAAAGTAGGTTTCCACTGGAGTGAAGGTACCACATAATAGTCAACATTCACTGACAGTCCAGAACCATCAGACAGTCAATATTAGACAGTCCAGAAGTAAGGTCTTGCTTCAGTGACCTTATTAGGAGCCTTTCCTGAAGTCTTTGGGACTAGCTGCCAACCAATATTTTGACAAGTAACTAGGTTGGCAATCACTTTATTTTCCTATTCTTTCTCCCTTCCACCATTTGTCCTGGGACTGTTTATAGTTGTATTTTTGGAGGGCTGTATCTTCAGTGGCCCATTTTCCCTCCCTATTTTTAATACATGGGGTGGGGGGGAATTGCTGCATTATTTGTTTGTTTACACAACAGCTGGTTTGCTATTTTTACTTTGAGCTTTCCTTGGTGGAGCAGGGAGTGGGGTGGGACTTAGAGGCATCACTAGAAGGGTAGGAAATAAGCATTTATATATGTGCATAGCATTGTGCTAAGCTTTTTAAAATTTTTTTATAAATACTATCAAAAGATTGAATGTTAAACTAATAACAAAGGATCTTGAGCATCCTTTTCAGATGTCACTTTCATTCAGTGATACACTTAGAGCATTAATGTTTCATAGCATTTTTGCTTTGCTTTTGTGACTGCATGCTCTGGTTTAGGAGCAGAGAGGTGACTAGAAGGCTGGAAGTCAGGAGGATCTCAGTTCAAATAACACCTCAGACACTTGGAATAATGGCACCCCAGGTAAATCACTAAACCTCTTTGGGGCTCAGTTTTCTTATTTGAAAAAAGGGGTTTTCTGTCCACTATACAACACCACCTTTCAACAGTATGGGATGGCAGCTGAAACAAAAAAAGTTAATAAAAAAATTAACAAAATAATAAATCACTAAACCTCTTTGGGCCTCAGTTTTCTTACTCGAACAGAAGGGTTTTCTGTCCACTATAAAATACCATCTTTCAGCAGTATGGGATGGCAGCTGAAACAAAAAAAGTTAATAAAATTAATAAAATTAATTTAATAAAAATAATAGTTAATAAAATTCTAGGCTACTTTGAGAGGAATAGGAAGGGATATCCCTGCTCTACTCTGTCCTACTCAGAGAAAATCAGGAATATTTTATCTAGTTCTATATTTTAGGAAGGACTTTATTAAGCTGGAGATCATACAGGGTAGGGTGACCATCTTTGTAGCAAAGTCTTGGAGATCCTATCAGATGAACATTGGTGAAAGGTACTGGGAGTGTGGCACCAGGCCAGGGTGGGGCAGGGGGGAGGGCACAATCATTAAAATGAAGGATTTGAAGGGTTGTTATTTGGGAGAGCAATAAACTTGTTTACTTAGTCCCTAAGAGTGGAACTAGGAGCAGTGAAGGGAAGTCACAAAGTGGAAAATTTGAGAGTGATGTAGGCAGGGGGGTGCTGGTAAATGCTTAACAAGTGGCCTGCAAAAAATGTGTCCATGACACACTACTGTTTTTAGCTTTTATTACCCATATTGTCAGTGATACAAAACTACAAATCTTGCTAGTCTTCTTAAATATATAATAGTTATCATGTAATTTTTTTCTTTCCTTCCCCCCACCAGATGGCTACCATTAGACACAAATATGTGTGTATACATACATATATAGGTACATATATAGGTACATATATGTATGTATACACACACACATATATATATACATACATATATGTAAAGCCATTCTATACATACTTCTATTTATCAGTTCTTTCTCTGTATTATTAACATTTCCTCCACCACTTTCTTAAGCCTAAACAAACAACGACAACAAAAATCAAGCCCTAATTTGTAGCATTTACTGATTTTCCCAGGTAAACACACTGAAACTTTAACAGTCTGTTCCCAGAACACCCATGATTATAAAGAGAAACTTGCTAATAATTTGATACATCCAAGAACGCATTGGTCTGCCTCTGAAGGAGGAGAGGGAGAAGGGAAAAGAAGAAGAAAGGAAGAAGTGACAAAAATCACCTAGGTCACATAGCAAGCTGATATCCCATGTCATTTCTGAGCTTGGTGAAATCTTTGGGAATGCTGTTGGCCCTTAACTGACCCCCGAAAATCTATTCTAAGGCCAAGTCAATACCAGTATGGAGGACCTTCAGGAAGCCAAAGTCTATTAAGGGCTTGGAATCCATTTGACAGTTGATCCATTGCGTTCTAGGATAAACTATATCCTTTGAGTTTGTTTTGGACCTAAAAATAGCCTCAAACCATCAGAATGGCCCTGAAACTGATCCAGGACTAGATTTTGCCAGTAGAGTTACGTCTGACCTATTTGGATTCACATGAGCATCCGTTACCCTATAACCATGACTGCGATTACAATAAACAAAGGAAATGATTGGAATAAAATGAAGGAAAAAATAAAAGATTGACTATATATCTTGCACAGTCCTAATAAAGGTTGGAAAGAATCTCTGGCCTTCAGTTAGCTTCTGTCTAATCTGCAGTTTCTAAATGGTTCTGTCCATAACCCACAAGCCTAGAGAGTTTGGTATTAGTACAGCAGCTAGACCTACACTCCTCCCTCATCCCTTCTTTGATTGCAGATCCTTAGCAGAGACTGAGATGATATCCTGCTCTTGTGTGATTTTCCTCAGCTACAATACCAGTCATTAAATCATCAAGCACCAACAATTTGTCAGGTGCTGGGCTAAGCATAAGATAAAAGCAAAATAGTTCATGCCCTCTAAGAGCTTACATTCCTAATGGAAGAAACAACATGTATACATATAAAGATATACAGGTAAGGGCAGCTAGGTGACCCAGTGGATAGAGCGCTAGCCTCAGAGTCAGGAGGAACCAAGTTCAAATTTGACTCACTTACTAGCTATGTGACCCTGGACAAGTCACATAATTCTATTTGCCTCAGTTTCCTTATCTGTAAAATGAGCTGGAGAATGAAATGGCAAACCACTCCAGTATCTTTGCCAAGAAAACCCCAAATGGGGTCATGAAGAGTCAGACACAACTGAAACAACTGAATACCACATATATATATATATATATATATATATATATATATATATATATATACACACACACACATATATATGTATATATGTATGTGTATGTGTATATGTATGTGTATATGTATGTATGTATACACAGATATATTTACACATATATACGTATAGAGAAGTATATATGTGTACATGTGTATATATGTTATATATGTATATATGTGTGTACACATATATACATATACACACAATGTAAACATACATATTGAAAATGACTACAAGGTAGTTGGCATAGGAAGTATATGGGAGACTGAGGGCCACAAGATAGAGCACTATGTTGAGAAACAGCAAGTAAACCAGATTGCAAAGTGTGGGGAGAAAAGAAATATGTTAGAAGACTAGAAAAATAGAAAGGGACCAGGTTGTGAAGAGTTAAGAGACAAACAGAGAAGTTTTTATTTGATCCTGAAAGTCACAGGGAGCCACTAGAGTTAATTGAGTAGGGGAATAACACAATCAGCAATGCACTTAAGGAATATCACTTGTCCACTGTGTGGAGGATGAATTGGGGTGAGGCCAAATATATGACCATATGTGGTTAACCTTGGAAAAAAAATAGAAGACTGAGCCCCAAGTCCTGTTTTGGATTAGGTAAGAATATGGATATGGGGTGCCTGCCTCAGTGTGGTGTGCCAGAAAATTATTCTCTCTCCATCCTGAAGGAACCATCTGTCAAATACCAAGAGGGACATCTTATTTTCATTTATTGTACATAATAAACTCTTGGGAACCTCTACCTTGAGCACACCCACTAATCTAGGAGTGTCCCGGAAGGGGAAATGAGAACCTCCCATCCCTGGTGTTGAAAGCACTGCCCTCTCTCCCACTCTCCCAATTTTCCTGGTTACACCCTTTGATACAGATCTGTCTCATTTAATTCAAACAAATCAAGCTTGTTGGAGGCTTAGAAGTACTAAGTGGTAATTCCAAGCAACTTACAGAACTTCATGGAAGTGCCTTACACTGACCTCATCCTTCTCCGTGGGCGTTAGTACATGGGCAAGTCTGGCTTTTTGCCAGTTCCTTGTGATTCCCTACATGCCCTGGGATGGAGAGGAAATTTGTTTCTTTTTTTTTCAGCCTGGTTACATCACAAAATTTTTCCTATAAAATATTCTTCAAAAAGTGGCTATTCTCAGAGGGCCTCAACATATTTTCCCTGTGAATAACAACAGACGGTAGTGAGACTGATGTATGAAAAACACCCAAAAGGCAGCACCACCCTTTCAAGCATAAAACTGGCCCCACCATCAGATACTAGATGGTGGGATTGCCACAAGGATGCTGCACAGTTTAGCAGTAGTTTTATTAAATAGTGGGAGATGAAAAGGGGATATTTTTTGGTTGTTGTATTATGTGCAAGAGACATTTATGTGTTAAACTCCCCTCTATAACCTGAAACCCCTTGTTTCAAACAGTCATGTGGGTGGAGAGGAGAGAGAGAAGGGAGAAAAGAAGTTTTGGGGTAGAGAGCGAGGCGGTGCTTATTTTGTCCTAAGAGGCCTCACCTAACATCCCCAATTCACTAAGATCTTAAAATGTTAAGAATTGAAAGGGAACTTAGCACCTCTAGGGTGCTACCTTTGTCTTGGCAATCAAATGGGCTCTTAGCCCTCAGTTCAACCAAGTGCCCTTAAAGAGTTTGGCCTTTGTTTCCTTGATTAGATTGGAAGTCCTTGGTGACCTCCTTTCCTCAGGGGAGGGCCTAGTTTACATGGGTTTGAGTGGCATGTTTGGGACATCAGAGGCTTTTAGACCACATGGGTTTAAGTCGTGCCAGACTTTGTGACGATTTTAGGTCAAGCGGGTGAGCCGCATGTGTGACTCACTCTTGACCTTGAAAAAGATATAAAACCAGGGGTTGGCTTTCTCTTTCTCAGAGCTCTGACCCACAAGCAGTGGTGGCTGGAGTGATTCTGGGCCAACCCTTGTTATGAGCTCCCGGAATGAACTTAGATGTTGGTAACTATGAATTGTGATTTGGTCTGTTTCTAATGTATCTTTGTATTTGTATCTGCTCTGAAGTTCAGGGTGCTGACTTTTTCCCCTGAACTAAGTGAATGGTATTTGTATGCTGAATTAAAGTAAGCCTGTTAACCCCTTAATGTTGCTTTCCTTAGTAAAGCAGATCAAAGGAACCTGGGCTTGCAGCATTCTGTGAGCTGGTTGTTGTTGCTCTTACACTGCCCACAGCAGCTGCTAGCTGGATTGTTGAAACAACCTTCTGAAGGACATTCCTGATCTCTGAACATGCATGTGCACACACACACACACACACACACACACACACATACAGCTAGCAGTCTCTCTCCTAAATTGTGTTTTGTATTTACTTTTTGCCTTTACATCATTTGCATTTGGTTGTAATGTATGTGTGCTAGACCCCCAGCACAACCTAAGTTCCTTAAAGGCTTTAAAAACAATCTTATTTTTTCTTTGTATTCCCAGCACTAATGCTTTGGATATAGTAAACAGTTAATGAATGTCTGTTGAGTGAATCCATGGACTGCCTCATTTTATAGAAGTAATAAAACAAGACCCACAGAACTGATGTGACTTTCCTAAGGTCCCATGAATTGTAAATGGCAGGACTAAGATTCAAACCCAAATTCTCAAATTGCAAATTCAGTGGTTTTTCTGCCCCACTCTTGGACTGAATTCTTTTTTTTTTCCTATCTTAAATTTTTTTCAGTTTTCATCAACCAGCCCCTGATTTCAAGACTTTGCTCTCTGCAGGAAAGATAAATGGTTTCTGTTAATCAGTCTAGAACCTTTACTCCTTTAAAATTAGGCAGATAATTATTTCCACTCAGTCTGAAGGGGATGGGGAGAGGGAGGACAGGGAGTGCATAGAGAACAATTGGAACAATTCGTGAAAGAGAGGTTGGAACATCTGGACGGCAGGATCTCCCTACCATTTTGACACATTTTTTTTTTTCACACATACAGTGAGGACACTAAACGATGACAAACTTGAATGTGCTTTCTCTTTACTTATGACTAAGCAGCTGGGCCTCTTGCCAGACTCAAACAGATGGTCCCAAACTCCGTACCTCCCTCAAACTGGAATTCAGGCTTAAGGACCCCTTGTTTCAAACAGCCATGGGAGTAGAGGGGAGAGAGAGAAGCGGAGAAAGAAGGTTTGGGGGCAGACGGAGTGCGGTGCTGCTTTTTTTGTCCAGAGAGAAGGTAACTGGTCTTTTCCTTCCCATTCACTGAAGTGAGTCCTCAGAGGCCGGACTCCGCCCCGTTAGTCTGAGCACCCAGAGAAAAGCCGGTCCTGACACAGGCGTGCGGGAGCACACACCCCAGCACCGCGCCCTATTCGTCCTTTCACCGCTGCTGCAGAGACCTTGGCTGCTGTAGATGCCTTGGCCAATTACCATAGCAACCCCCGGGGTTGCTATTGTAATCCCATTACATTTAGCCTCCCAGCCAATCCCACCCTCCCTCCTTCGCCAGCTGCAGCCAACCGGCTTCTACTTGTCCCTAGACGCGCTCTATATAATCTGCCTTAGCAGCTATAAATACGAGCTTTGCTCGTGAGAACCAGAGGCAAAGGAAACCGGTGGGTTTAAAAAAAAAAGTTTTAAAAAAAGAGACAGAGAGAAAGAGTCATTGCAAGAAATCCGGAGCGAGAACCATGCAGTGCGGGCTGCTGCCCCCACCAGGGATGAGGGTCCCGCAGCGTAAACAATGTCTGTGCCTCAGTTTCTTGCTCCTTCTTCTACTGAACAAGGTAAGTGACTCTCCCGCACCGTACCCCCGCAGGGCGCTCGCTCTCGACCCACCCTTACTGAACGGGGCTGTACTCTTTCTACTCGCAGGTCGTTCCAGCTCAGAGTTGCCCATCTCCGTGCCCGGGCCGATGCCCAGCCCAGCCGCCTGCCTGCGCCCCCGGGGTGCCGGCTGTTTTGGACAGATGCTCCTGCTGCCTGGTCTGCGCCCGTCAGCGCGGCGAGAGCTGCTCCGAGCTACTGCCCTGCCAAGAGAGCAGCGGCCTCTACTGTGACCGCAGCGCCGACCCGAGAGCTGAAGTTGGCATCTGCATGGGTAACCCGCGCTCGTCCCGTTTGGAGCTCAGGGCCGGGAACTACCAGGGGCCTACTTTAGATTCTTCTGAGGTCCCCCTCCTGACTTGGAAATTCTTTCAAATCACGGTGATAGCGGGGTGGAGTTGGGGGGAAGGGGGGGAAGGCAGACGTAGGGGAGGGAAATAATCATGGGAAAAGGTAATTGAGAAGGGACTCGGGGGTGGCAATGAGATTTGGGTTTACAAGAGGAGATAGAATAAGAGGAAAGGGCAAGAGCCTGGTATTGCTGGGACTCTTCTTGAGCAAGGAGAGCGTGGGGCCAAAGAGAACGAACTAAAAAACTTCCCCTACTTGATGTCCTTGAAAAGAATTTAGACAGATGATTGACAACTCAAGAGTAGAGTTTAAAGCCGGTTAGGTCATTTCCTTTTGCGATTTCCAAGGGGAGAAGAGGGGAGGAAAGGAGAAAGCCCTGAGTCTGCATGCAAAATAATTACAATAATAAAAAAAGTCCATAAAATTCCCCAGGCTGTCATCTAGCAGGTTTGTTTTCACACCTGTATATTACATTTAAAAAAAATGCAAAGCCAGCCCCAGATCACCCAGAGAGTTGGATGAAAGCATCATAGCAGGTTCTCCTTTGCTGTATATAGCATTGCTATTTCTATGCCCAATGCCCTCACATAGAATGAAAGGTACTTGAAAGCAAGGCTTTTTTTTTTGGTCTTTGTATCTCCAGCTCCTTGCCTAGTGCCTTAAATTTTTGTTGAATTGAGAGGATAGCAAAATAAAACAAAACCTACAAGGAAAAAAACACAGCTCTGAGTTTTGTCAGGGAAAGATGATTGTCAACCTGGAATTTGTTGTAGAAATATACCTTTTTTATGACAGGACTGTTAAGTTAGCTACCAACCTTGAAAATTCAACAAACGTTAACTAATTATCCACTGTGAAGGAAGCACTCTTCAAGTCACTAGGGCTAGAAAGAGAAAAAAAGGAAAACATGCACTACCTCCTTCTCCCAGAGTAACTTTAGCTGAACCTTAAAGCATCCAGACTTTATTCACTTTATGACCAATTAATCTCCACAGGGAAAGGTGAGCTGCTTAATAATATTTAAAGTTGTGCTCCACCAGTACTATAACATAGTTGGAAAGGAGGGTGAGGAATCCCCTGCACATTCAGAACCATATGAAGGGGCCTTAGAGATCAGCTGGTTTAACTCCCTTATTTTATAGATGAAGAAGCCAAGCTCTAGAGAGGGGAATATAAGGATCATATTAGTTCAGATTTAGAGCAACAAAAGACTTGAAAGGTAATCTCTAATTGAACCCAACATCATAGCCTGTGAAACCCAACCAAAGCACAATTATTGCAGACAGAAATGATCTTTACAATTTGGGTACAAACCCAGCTATCAGACATTCCTTAGGAACCTTCTGTTGTCCAGAAATTAGAAAAGGACAAATAGGAGATTTTGACCAGCTCCAGAAATCCTTTATGTAATTACTGTGGGGTTTTTTGCTCTTTTCCCTCTCTCTTTTTCACCCATGTCCCCTGAATATTTTAGTTCTAGAAGAAGACAATTGTGTGTTTGATGGCATAATTTACCGAAGTGGTGAGACCTTTCAGCCAAGCTGTAAATATCAGTGCACCTGCAGAGATGGGCAAATAGGCTGCATTCCACGCTGCAACCATGACCTGCTCCTTCCTCGCCCTGACTGTCCTTTCCCAAGGAAAGTGGAAGTTCCAGGAGAATGTTGTGAGCAGTGGGTTTGTGACCCAAAGGAAGAAGGGACTTTGGGAGGCCTTGCTCTAGCAGGTGAGAAACTCATTAGGGCTGAAGGTCACTGGACAGGGGCCTCTTTCCACTCTGTGCCTGAATGCTAAAGGCATGCATACTCTGGGGTCCCATAAGGAACATTTCAAGATGAGAATCTGGCCTTCATTTGTTAGAATTGTGGTTTTGCTTTCCAATTTGCTCTCTCTAAGAATGCTGAGTGTCCTTAAAATCCAACCCAAGATACTGTAATGAGCTCAGCAGATACCTAAAATGGAAATCTGCTAAATGGCTCTTCTTTTCCATGAGAACACTTCATAGGCTTTAGACATTCTTATTTTTACAGAGGAGTAAACTGAGGCACAAATAGGTAGAGTAGCTTACTCTAAGGTTACTTAGAAAGTAAATTTCAAAGATATGGTTTGGACCCAAGTCATCTGACTCCAAATTAAGCCAACTTGGTCCTTGGTAATACAAAAGTTATGTGATAATCAAAAAGTAATCATGGAAAGTGAACTGGCCCAGGAGTCAGGAAGACCTGTGTCCATATCCACTTCTGACACACTCTGACAATGAGACCCTAGGCAAGTCACTTAACTTCTCAGTTTCCCTAGCAGCAAAGGAGGTTCTGACCTGCTTTGACAAAAGAAGTCCCTAACCAGGACCTACCTATACTCATGAAATCACAGGCAAATATAAAAAAAAATTAAAAATTTTAATGCTATAACAAGTTATATAATTATAATAATATAATATATAATAACATAAATGATATGTATATATGATATATAGTAGCTTACATGAATATTCATCGAATCCAACAAGCATTTGTGAAATAATTCCTATGAATGTGGCACTGTGGTAGGCACTGGAATATCTTTGAAATAGAAAAAGAAACAGTCTCTGCCAGTCAGTAAGTAAACATTTATTAAGCACTTATTTGCCAGGCACTTCACTAAGTGTTGGGCATTTAAAGAAAGGCAAAAGCAGTCCCTGATCTCAATATGTTCACAGTCTAATGGGGGAGACACCACGCAAACAACTAGGTACAAGCAAGCTATATACAGTATGAAGTGGAAATAATCAACAGAGAGAAGGCACTAGCATCCAGGAAGATTGGAAAAGACTTCCTGTAGAAAATTAGATTTTAGTTGGAACTTGAAGGCAATCAGAAAAGCCCAGAAGTGGAAATAAAGAGAGACAGCATTCCAGGCATGGGGGACAGCAAGAGGAAATGCCCAAAGTTGGGAGATAGGAACGTGCCCTCAAGGAGCTTACATTCTACTGAGGGAATACAACATGTAAACAGATGTATGTAGATGATGATTTGCACTTTTGCAATGGGTTTTCACACATACAGTCTCATCTGATTCTCATTTCAAGCCCCGCCCCCTCCATGATACAAATATGACCAGATGTCCAGATACCCATTTTACAGAATGTGAAATCAAGTTTCACAAGTCTAAGTGGATTGTCTGAGGTCGCAGAGCTAGTAGGTAGTGGAACTACTTTGGGATTCAGACCCACACCTTCTGATGTCATCATAGCGCTTTCTTCCAGGGAAGTGTTTTCTCCGCTATACAGGGTGACCCTTCTTTTTGGATGGTAATACTCCATTTGCACGTCCTTAAAATAAAGTTTCCTCTGTAAGTAGCCTGGGAAACCTTCATCCATCTCCATGCTCTACAGAGAAATAACAGCTTAGTTCAGATCCTACCAGTGATGCATACTATTCATGTGATCTTGGGCAAGTTCCTTCACTTCTCTGGGCCTCAGTCTTCTCATCTGTAAAATGAGATGATTGGTCCAAATGAGTTCTGAAGACCTTTCCAGCTCTAGAACTATTAGCTCAGGATGCTAAATGACATGAGAAGAAGCGAAGTCCCAAAGCATTTCTTGTAAGGAGCTTAGCCATTTTCCTCAGCAGGGGAAAGAAATATTGCAGTGTTCTCACTCATCTGGTGGTAGAGACTGCTTTGCAGAAGCTGCACGTCAGCCAACAGCCAAAGCTTATTGGGATCGCTTAACAATGAGGTCAGTCTTAGTGGGTGTTTTCTCCAGCCGTAGCTCCTCAGAAGGAACCTACTTCTGACATTTCATCCCTGGTACCATTAACAAGTGATTTAATAATACTTTACATCTGTGCAGCACTTTAGTTTCTGTTTTTGTTTTTCTTCCAAGACTTCTTCACGTAACTTTGCCCATTTTCTCTGTAACAAATCCATGAGAAGCAGTGTTTCCTAGTAGATCCAGAGACCTAGACTGAGAGAAGGGGAGCAAGGGAGTCCTGGTTTCGAATTCTGCCTCTACTATATACTAGCTATAAGCATTTGTCTTTATTGATGTGACCACAAGTCTCTGAAAATGTAAGTTACAGATGATTTGATAATCTTCATCAGCAGAGGGCATTTCTATGCCAGGAATTCCCTACATGGATGACATGACAGGTTCAGATGAAGAAAAGAGAAGAATAAATTCAGTCTGAGAGCTATGATTTAAGCAGGGTACCATTCTTCTCATAATTTAGAATAATGTGGTGCACTGGTTCTAAGTGTTTGTTGAACTGAATTAAGTTGATAGAAAGTAAGACTCAGAAAGGTTATGCCTTGTTCAAGGTCAACAAATACGTGACAATGCTTGAACTAGAACACAGGCTTTTTGACTCTCTACCAAAAGTGGGGAACCTGTGGCCTTGAGGCTACGTGTGGACTTCTAGGTCCTTGAGTGCAGCCTTTTGACTAAGTCCAAGTTTTACAGAACACATTTTTTATTAAGGGGATTTGTTCTGTGAAGTTTGGATTCAGTCAAAGGGCCAAGCTTGAAGACCTAGAGGGCCACATATGGCCTCAAGGCCACAGGTTCCCCACACTTTTGGTCTATGCTGTTTGACTGTTTATGCCCTTCTTTAGTGGATAAAGAACCGACCTCGAAGACTGAAAGACCTAGGTGTCACATCTTGACACGTAGTGACTGCGGAACTCTGGGCACATTGCTTAACCTTTAAGTATTACTCTAAAACTATAAGTTTTAGAAAAGATGCTGACCTATATTTATACAGAAAATTGCCTTAGCTATGAGTTCTCTAAGCCAATATGCCTTCTCTCTGTTAATTATTTCCTATTTATCCTGTGTATATCTTGCTTTGCATATATTTTTGCATGTTTTCTCCCCCTTAGATTGTGAGGATCTCGAGAGCCTTTTTTGCTTCTTTTTGTATCCCCAGTGCTTCGCACAGTGCCTGGCACACAGTAGACACTTAAAAATGGTTGTCAACTGATCAGACTTCTACATCCAGTCCCTATCCCTATTCCATTCCATAATTATTTCTGTACATTGTAATATTCCTAAGACTTTGACTGTTGAAGTTCAATTTCACAAATATTTTTGTATTAAATTTTTCCACTAAATAAAACATTCCTGATCTATTCTTACATAAAGCAGGAGGATAAAAATACACCCATATTTACTTTGTAAAATACTGTTGACTTTACTGTGTGGTGGAGATGTTAAAATTATCTTCCAACTTACAAAAACAATAAATCATCAACTATGTTTAACAAATAAGGAAACAGAACCACTTAGAAAGGGAATTGGTTTGTCCCAAGTCACACATAATAAGCTTAAGTTTTAATAAACTGAAGAATCTGATTCTGTCTTTTGTGTCAAGTATTACTTCCTACAGGAAGTCCTTCTTGAATCCCTATAGTTATCAGTGGCTCTGTCCCTCCTCAGATTGTCTTATATTTACTTATCTGTTTATATGTCCTATCCTTAGGAAAAAATGTAAGTTTCTTAAGGAGAGAATATTTTTCATCTCCCCCCTTCAGCTTCTAGCAGGAACTGCCCCACGTCCATCTGAGCTTCTGGGCTGCACACACAGGGTAAATGAAACAAGAGTCATCGATTCAATTACTTCTGGTGAGATGGAGGACTATCAAACATTACCATGTTTCCTCCTATTGGATCCTAAGTTTTTCCAGGCCTTACCATCTGCCCTACCACCATACTTAATTAATTAGCATGTGAGCTCCTTGAAAGCCGGAACTATCTTGCTTTTTCTCTTTGTATCCATAGCATTTAACACAGGGCTTGGTACACAGTGAGTGCCTAATAAATGCTTTTTCACTCACTCACTCATTCATACATTCATTCATTATTGTTTGTACAATGTCTAACACTGTGTCTTTCCCATTGTTTGTGCTTAATGATCTCCCATTGAATTGTCTAATCGCTTCTGCCAAAACTGTCCCTTCTATCCTCCCAAAGCACACTTGTGTTTTTATTATCATTTGTAGACTTGCAGACATTATTTCCTCTAGAAAATCATCAATTACATCTCAATCTTTCATATACAAATCCACATCTTAAAACACTGATGGTCACATTGTAAAGGCACAGGTTTGGGCTCCTGGTGATGTTCTGGTTACAGAAAGTTACTGTGTTCTTTCTACATTACCCTTTGTTGTTGTTGTTCAGTCGTTTTAAGTCAGGTCTAATTCTTTGTGACCCTATTGTGATTTTCTGGGTAAAGATATTGGAGTAGTTTTACATTTCCTTCTCCAGCTCATTTTACCAATGAGGAAACTGAGGCAAACAGGGTTAAGTGACTTACCCAGGGTTACGTAGCTAATAAATGTCTGAGGCCAGGTTTGAACTCAGGAAGAGGAGTCTTCCTGACTCCAAGTCCAGCACTCTATCCTCTATGCCACCCACCTGCCCTACCTTACCCTTATCCTCTCTTTATTTCATGAGTAATTATTGGAAGGGTCATTATGTGAACCCTATGTTTCTTTTCATGGTAATACTGATGGTGTGTATCTTTGTCAAAGCTTACAGACAAGAGGCCACACTGGGGATCGGTGTGTCTGACTCAAGCCTCAACTGTATAGAGCAGACCACAGAATGGAGTGCGTGTTCTAAAAGCTGTGGGATGGGATTTTCTACTCGAGTCACCAATAGGAATCGTCACTGTGAGATGATGAAGCAGACTCGTCTTTGCATCGTAAGGCCCTGTGAACAAGAGGTTGAACACGCCATTGAAAAGGTACATCCTATTAAGCAGGCTTACTGAGGACAGCTCTGAGAGAGTTGTATGGGAGCAGCAGGTGTGAGAGGACATATCCTTGAAACCAGAGTAAAATGGTATTTGTGTAGGGGGGATGGAGGACAGGGAACAAAAGAGATAGAGTGGGGATCAAGAAAAAGCTATATCACAGACAGGTAGGCACCCTATGGCTCTGGCACTGCTGTGAGTCAGCATCAGAGAGAAATCAGAAAGAGCAAAGGAGGCCAGACTGGTTATCACTGAGATTCCCCAGCCATTAATCTCTTCACTTTCTCTTAAGCATTAGAACGTCAGCAATTGTAACCTAGCAAGTTCAGAATAGGAACTGAGAACTCAGAACTAGATAGATAGCATTTATTCAAGACTTTAATATCTGTAATGTGCTTTATAAATATTATCTCAGTGTGTCCTCACAAGAACCCTGGAAAGTAGGTGCTATTATTATCCTCATTTTACAGATGAGAAAAGAGAGACAGAGGTTAAGTGACTTGCCCAGGATCACTTAGCTAGGTCGTGTCTGAGGCTAGAATTGAATTCAGGTCTTCCTGACTCCAGGACAAGTACTATCTCCACTAGGCGGTATACCTAGCTGCCACCCATTAGTGCTTCTAAAATCATTGGGGGTTGGAGAACTGAATGCAGCTTTCCATCTCATCTCTTGGAAACTTATAACATTCAATTCCAGCTAGGGATATCTCTGCTTTGGTGCAGTAGAATGGATGAGATGACTTCAAGCCCATCTAAAAATTGATTCTATAATAACCCACATACTGGGAAACATCGCTTCAGTCTAAGGCGGTGTACCCCAACCTTACTCACTAGAGATTTCCCACTTTCACTAGGAGGGGCAGGGAAGGATATTGTTGGCCTTGTGCCCTATTTATAACTGCTAGCTAGAAATGAGCTAAGATCAATACAAGAAAATTGTAATAAATACAATATACTGATACTATAAAATAGTTTTCAAACTTTTTGGTGTTAGAACCCCTTTACACTCTTAAAAATGATTGAGGATTCCCAAAGAGCTTTTGTCCTATATGGTTTATGTCTGTTGATAATTTTGTAGTTGTTCAGTTGTTTTTCAGTTACATCTGACTCTTCATGACCCTGTTTGGAGTTTTCTTGGCAAAGTTACTGGAATGGTTTTCCATTTTCTTCTCTAGCTCATTCTACAGATGAGAAAACTGAGGCAAATAGGGATAAGTGACTTGCTGTAACTGTCTGAGGCTTGATTTGAACTCAGGAGGGTTTGTCTTATGATTTCAGGTCCAGTGCTCTATCCACTGTGTCACCCAACTGCCCCTATTGATATTTGCCTAATAAAAATTAAAATCAATTATTTTAATTTATTTCATTTAAAATGATCATGGGGCAGCTAGGTGGCTCAGTGAGTAGAACACTGGCCCTAGAGTCAGGAGGACCTGAGTTCAAATTCAGCCTCAGACACTTGACACATGTACTATCTGTATGATCTTGGGCAAGTCACTTAACCCCAATTGCCCTGCCAAAAAAAAACAAACAAATAAAATGACAAAAAGAAACCCATTACATGTTAACATAAGTAACATTTTTATGAAAAAATAACTATATTTTCCTTAACAAAACTATTAGTGAGAAGAGTAGAGCTGTTTTATATATTTTTGCAAATTTCTTTTATGCATGGCTTAATAGAAGACACCTGTATTCTCATGTTTCTACATTCAGTCTCTTGTGATATGGGTTTTTTTATGTTCAAGTGTAAAAAGAAGATTCAGCCTCACACAGATATGCAATTGGAAAAAGTAGAAATATCTTAATAGGCAAAAAACATCGTAGTAAAATTATAAAAATATTGCTGACCTCATGGACCTCTTGAAAGGGTGTTGGGGAGCCCCAGGGGATCTTCAGACTACACTTTGAGAACTGCTGCTAAAAAAATACTTGCCAATGAAAGGGGAGTGGGATAGATTTGCACCCTCCAAAGAGCTGACATTTAATAGAACTTCAGTTTTTGAAAGGTTTCAGTAAATAGATTACTTAAAAGTCCTTTCAACCTATTTTTTTAATTTGACTTTATTTATTGCTTTCTTTCTCCCAAACTACAGCTATTTTCCATATAGGAAAATATTCTATGACTAGAAACCAGTTTGGTATCTGGCAACCTTTTTTAAGTTTCACATATTTTCTAGACCAGTGTTTTCCAATTTAAACTATACTGCAGACTAGCAAACTATCTCCATTCCCATCCACTGACTAATTGTTGCTCTGCCCTCTGCAGCCTATATGGGGTGGCTCTTAGACAACCAGGAAGGAGGCAGGAAAGAGAACCATGAAAAGAAAAAATATGCAGAGGGAGGATTATGGAAAAGGTGTTACTTTATTAAAGTTACAAGTTTTAAAATGGTAGTGAAAGTTTTATGGACTGGTAAAAATTTTGCCATCACTTGTGCCTGGGAAACCCTACCCTAGACTTCCTAGGTATTCTAGAAATTGACTGCTTATCAGAATAAGAGTCAGTGATTACCACAAAGCTATACCTCATACTTCATCTCATACCTCTCTCTCTCTCTCTCTCTCTCTCTCTCTCTCTCTCTCTCTCTCTCTCTCCCTCTCTTGCTCTCGCTCTCTCTCGCTCTGTCTCTCTCAGAAAGGAAAAAAGTGTTTCCGCACTAAGAAGTCCCTTAAGGCCATCCACTTACAATATAAGAACTGCAGCAGCACCCAGACATACAAGCCCAGATACTGTGGTGTCTGTACTGATGGCCGATGCTGTACTCCACACAATACCAAAACCATCCAAGTGGAATTCTATTGTCCTCAAGGACAAATTATCAAGAAGCCTATGATGCTCATCAGTACTTGTGCCTGTCACACCAACTGTCCTCAGAGCAATGATGCCTTCCTCCAAGATTTAGAGCCCAAGCCTAGAAGAATGAAGATATAAACTGTGCGGGACCGGCAACGTGCTGATGGAGAAGATTTGGGAATAAGCCAAAACTTGACCCATTCTTTTGAATATAAGGTAAATGGGTTGAAGATCAGTGACTTTGCTCTCACCTCAGCATGTATGTAACATGTTCTCCGGTATTATAGCCAGCTAGCTTATTTTGTGTTACCTGAAAGGAAGGAGAAATTTAGTAAATAAAGCAAGGAGTCCAAGTAGAATAAAGGTAAGTAAAAGATATGGTTCAGTGACAAGTTAATTTTCTATGATTCTGTTTAGACAAATTAAAGGCACTATAATTACAACAAACAGTTCTGTATTTTTCCTTGGTATGCTGTACACATTGCATGATGGTGTCCTTTTGCTTGTTTTAGGTGCTCATCTCATCTCAAATGATAGAATTACCCCAAAATGACACCAACCACATCAATGTACAACTACATTGTTGTAGTTACATTTTGACTTAAGGGTGCTCTGCTCTTTATCCATTTACATTCAAAATTTGGGGAGCATTTAATAAAAACAAGATCTAAGCTAGCATGGGAGATAGCTCTGATACTGTATTTTTTAAGTCTGAATGGAGACTATTCATCTATTTTGATATATATTGCACAGAAAGAGACAGGCAGTGTCTACACTCATAAATTGGGTAGTAGGTCACTTAATGGAGTGAGTGATATCTAAAAGCAAGTTAGTCTGGCTTTACAGGTCACAATAAACCTTGTTGCATTTCAAACTCTTTACAATAAAGAGGAAGAGCAAAATACTTAGCAGAGGTAATCCTCTCCACCAAGGCTATTGCCACTTTCAAAGAGCTTTCAGTCCTTTCCACACATTCATTTTCTTTGCCATTCTGAAGCATGTTTTAGCTGTCTGTGTTGTTTTTGGTGCACTTATAACTGAATTCCAGACACAAGAATAAGGAATTGCTATGATGGCACAATAAACCACCAGAATGGCATGTGATCCCAAATTTGGGATTAATGTAGCTGTGGCTTATTAAACTGTATATGACCCATAATAAAACACCCTATAAATAAGATTTATATGTACACATGTGTATCCCTATGAGTCTGCAAGATAAGTTACACCATTAAATCTGTAAATTCCTCTTGTTTTGTGCATTGAACTTGTTTTCTTGTTATGTTAACAAAGCATTAATGTAAATATGGAAATTGTATATTTTGTAAAATATCCTTTTTTATTTTTCTGTACTTGTCAAACATACTGAATAAACAAGTTTTGAAAGTGTGTGATTTTGCCAGCACTTATTTAAGGCTCCTATCACCTTTGTATTTTGAAATGTAATAACCAAAACCCATTGCCAATTTCAGGACCAAATGAATGCCCATTTATTGATTGTACTTGCAAACATGAACAACGGTTCATTGACCTTTAGTAGAATATTAAAACACTATCTGTTGCTATCAGACAAGATATTTGTAGGTAAGCTTATTAATTACTTTATAAGAAGGAATACATAAAGGCTGTGGCTTCTTGATGAAAAACATTTACATGAAAACTAAAACATATTTTAATAGATGTCTTATCCATGTATTAATCAACATTCAGCAAGCATTTATTAAGCATTTACTATGTGCTCGATGCTGTGCTAAGCACTGGGAGTAAGAAGAAAGGCAAATCCGGTCTTTGCCTGCAAGGAGTTTACATTCTGATGGAGATGACATGAGTGAATCAGTAAATAACTAGATACACTTGAGATTACAGGCAGAGTTGTGGAAGGTGATCTAAACTGCTGCATTTATATTCATATAATTCTGTATATTAGCACATATATCCATTTATGAGTGTGAGTGTATTACACACATGTACCTGAGGCTGGACTTGTCATTTCATTGGTGGGGGGATCTCCGTAAGGTGGAAATTCTCCAGCTGAAACTTTTCTGACAGCCTATGAAACATTTTGCACCACCAAATCTCCCAGTATAGGTGACAGGTGAATTTTTCCTCTTCTCTTGGGCACAGAATGATCATTATAATAACAACAGTCTGTCTTGTAGTGGTGTTCTTTCATTTACGTTATTATGGTCATTGTCCATTTTGATTCCCTAGCTCTGTTTATTTCACTCTGCGTCTGTTCATACAAGAGGGATCTTAGAAGTGACCTAATCCAGCATTTCCTAAATTATATTATGGGGAATTTTGATGTCCTTTTGATATTAATATAGATATCTTGGGAAATATTGATGCAAATGTTTTCTAAAATATTAAATATTAATTTATAATGCACACATGTAAATCTAGCTGTTGACTCACAGATAAAAGCAATTAGTGGATTTAATCTTAACTCTAGGGGATGGAAAGAGAAGGTATTATTAATTCATGTCATTGTTAAGGAAAAAATTGAGAAGTTGTAGCTTGCCTAAGGTCATACAACCCACACATGAGAGAGCTGGAACTTAAACCCAGGTCATCTGACTGGAACTTAAACCCAGGTCATTTGATGCCATTGTGTTCTGCCTTTTGAGGAGGATCAAGAGTGTCCAAGAAAACATTTCTGGAATTTTAATGGAAATTAGTTGAAAAAAAAAACCCATGATTTACTATACAGATGTTTGCTCTAGACACAACCTTTCAGGAATGTGTCTGACATATCAAATGAAGTAAATTGTATTTGCAGCAACTATAATTGTTCAACTTTTTGTTATGTTTGTTCAAAATACAAATGCTCAATTTCAGAAGCAAATCAATAGTTGGTGGTTTAGTGATAAGTGAGATAATTCTATCCTTGGATGGACCCAAATTCTCGTGAGCATGAGCACAGCCTCCCCAGCACAGATCGCCACGTTTCCATGCCTTCTCCTCACTACAATTCTTTGTGTGTCTTTCTGTAAATGCTTCATGGAAGATCTACCTGATACACTAGGGGCTTTAGCTGGCTGTTTTCCCATTTCCTGAGCCCTGGGACAGCACTCAGATCATGCAACTATTATCCCCTGCCGTTTGCTGCATTTTTTTCTGGTGTGTGTATCCTGGAGCATGTCTTTCATAGAACTTCCCCTATTCAAAGGATCTTCAGTTATATGCTGCAGGTTATTGACTCCAATCTTCTTTGTAGTTGCTTTTAGGCCTTTGCTTTTCATTATTCAGAGATTGATTAACAACCACATAGCATCACCAGGAAGATTTTAGCATTTAAAAGATAGGGTCTTTACAGGAACAAATAGCTTGAGACCATTAAAAACTCTACCCAGGATCCTGAAGATGATGCCTCCTGATCTCCTCCTATTCAATTCCAGGCTTAAGTCATTGGCCATTTGCAGGACCTGTTCAAGTTTTATATGCATGCATACATACATGTATGTGTATATATGTGTACATATGTATATTTGTATGCATATATACCTTATATGTATACATATGAATATATGAATATATATTTATATATACATGCATGCATGTATATATGTATAATGTGTATGTGTTTATGTTTTTATATGTATAGACATGTATATGTGTGTGTATGTGTGTGTGTGTGTCTAGAAGACTACCATTCACCATTGATTAGCAGACCCAAACCAGTTACAGAAAATCAATGCTTGCTCCAAAGTCTTTCTGAGGCATTTCCATTGAATGTTATCATGACTGCTCTGGAAGTAGGTTCCTCAGCCTATTCCACATGGGAAGTAATATTAGATGTGTTCTGTGTATATACCAAGTCCCATTACATATCTCTAAAAGACAAGTCAGTCAGTCAGCCAGTAAGTCAAAAAACATTTATTATTGTCCTACCATGTTACAGGCAACTAGGGGGCAATGGATAAGAGCACTGGGCCTGGAGTCAGAGAGACCAGGGTTCAAATCTGACCTCAGATATTTACTACCTATGTGACCCTGGGGAAGTCACTTAACCCCTGCCTACATAAAAAACTGAAGAAGGAAATGGCAAACCATTCCACTATCTTTGCCAGAAAAACCCCATGCACAGTTGGTCCACAGGGTCACAAAGAGTTAGACACAACTGAACAACAACAACAAATGTACCAGACACAATAAGAAGTGCTGGAGATATAAAAAGAGACAAAAAAATCCAGTATCTGCCCCCTAGGAGCTCATAATAAAGGAGGACCTCCATGGCACCCAGCTGTAATCTCTGCTGCTGAGGGAGGCTGAGACTAGTGGATCACTTGAGCTTGGGAATACTAAACATAAGTAGCACTAAAGTTAATTGGATATCTGCACTAAGTTGCACACCAATAGGGCGAACACCCAGGAGTGGGTAGCCACCAGGCAGCCTAAGGAGGGACAAACCAGTCTAGGTCAGAAATAAAATAGACCAAAGCTTCTATGCCAATGAACAATGGGAAGAAGAGTCTATTGCACATCTAGCCTTGGTGAGATAGGAGGGCTCAGTCTCAAAAGAATAAAACAAAACTTGAGATGTAATACATCCCATAAAGTAAACTACTTTAAACTGTGTCATGTGAGGGCAGAATTGGAGATATCACTGGTCACTCAGCCTCTATCTCCAAATAGCTGAAAGCTTGCCATGTGGAAAAGGAATTCTCCTTTTTTTTCAGGTGCATGGCACTTGAAAAAGAAGAAGGGCAGGGAGGAAAGAATGACCTCTAAAGGTCTTACAACTGGGATTCTCTGTGAATTCTTGTATAATTATTATTATATCTTGAATTCAGGTGCCATAAGTGAAAAAACAAACCAACAAGGATGTTGGGGGAAGGTGGAAGGAAGGTGGAAAATAAGGAAAACTGAAAACTGGAAAAAAAAATCTCTTCTACAATACACTAAACATATGATCAAATTTTGGCCTGAACACTTTTATTGAGAGGAAAATCCACTACTTCCCAAAAAAAAGCCCCATCCACCCACTCTAGCTGTTAAGAAGGTTTTCCTGACATTGAGCCTATACTTACCCCTTTTCAGCTTTTACCCATTGTTGTGAGTTCTGCCCTCTAAGACCAAAGGAAACAACCCTTCAAGATATTCAAAGAAAATAATGTCTGATATCCATCTTCTTTAGGCTACACACTTTCCATTCTTCCAAATGGGCATTGTTTTGCATTATCTCAAGTCCCTTCACAATTTTTGCTGTCCTCCTTTGGACACCCACCAGTTTATCAATGTCCTCCCTAAATGCGGTACCCAGAATTCAACATAGTGCTCTAAACATGCTCTGGCCAGTGTAGAATACAACAGGATTATCACCTCTATAGACCTGGAAGCTGTCCCTCTCCATGTAGCCAAAAAGTTCATTAGGTTTCTGGATCAGCACATCATACAATAGACTCATATCGAACTTGCATTCCACTAAAACCACCCAGATCATTGTGAAAGTGATGCCTAGCCCTATCTCCCTGATCCTGTATGAAGTGCAGAGTTGTCTGTTTTAACTCTAGCATAAAACATTTATTCCTATTAAATTTCATCCTATTAGAGTCAACTCAATATTCTAGCCTGTCAAGCTCTTTTTGAATCCTGATTTTTGCCTCAAAATGTTAGCTTTCTATCCTAGCTCTGTGTTATCCAAAAGGAATTGGATTTATTGGCAAGAATATTGGACTCAGAGTTTAGAAGATAGGCTGTTCCATTCTGCCTCAGATACTAACTAGCTGCAGGAGTCAAGGAAAGTCACTTAATCTGTGTCAGTTGCAATTTCTCATCAGTAAAGTGGGGATATTAATACCACAGTGTTTAATTCATAGGATTGTTGGGAGGAACGTAGGATGTAATATAGTAAACTGTTTGGAAAATTTTCAAGCACTGTATAAAAATCAGTTAATCTTATCTATATATTTTGTGTAATATCATCTATGACCACTTAAGTCATTTAAAGCAATGTTAAACAGCACAGAGCCAAGCACAGAGTGCTGTGCTTCCAAGTGGTCTGACATCAGACCATTACTGACTACTTTCTGGGTCCGGCCACAGAACTATATATCATCTCAGATTTCTCCATGTTCTTAACAAACATAGCATGTGAGACTTTGTCAAACAACTATTTGAATTCCCCTACAATATTCTCCTAAATTATCAGTATAGCAACCCTGTCAAAAGATGAAACGAATCTTTCTGTAATCACTGCTCCCTTTTCTAGATATTCGTTGATCCCCCCTTAAAACTGGAATTTTGCACACAAGATTTGCAGAGTTTCGCTGCAAAGGAAAGACCTTGAGATCATGCCAACAAGGCCTGGCCTCATTTATTCTGACTGAACACATGGGCTGGCTCAGGGCTTGGAAGTTGGAGAAATAATGATGCCCCTGGATGCTTCTGGCTGGCCATGGTGACTCAGCACTGAAGGGCACTTTGAGAATGAAGAAATCCCCTTATTGGCTACTGAACAGAAAGAGCCAATGATAGAATCAACCTGTAATGAGGTGTAACCTACCTTCAGTTGTCTTTTCCTCCCGTCTGAAGTGTTGACAAGACTGTTTCAATCTATCTCCATGGTCGCCCTTTCCCTTACCCCAGAAGATTTGCAGACAACTCTCACATAGCAACTAGAGTGGTGAGCTCAACTGTGCAAGGTTGGGCCACAGCCTCTGGCTGCCTTTATTCCTTCTGTTTTATTTCTCTCCTGATTGCAGGATCCCAGACACTAAACCTGAAATACACATTTCCAGTGAGGGATGCTGTCTTGTAAATTTGAGAGGTTAGAGATCTTGGGTCTCTTGATCAAAGCTGACTGGTGTCAAGGAGAGTTTCTACATTAGAAATGATGAACATTTATAAGAGGCTGGGCTGAAGACGTGGATTTGAGGACACAGTGCAGAGCTGAGGAAGGGGAAATGTAACAATGTTCATTCAGTTATCCCACAAACTGCTTTATGTTCCTTTATTTCTTTTATTTTTCACTTAAAAAACATTTATTTTTTTCCCCTATCCCAGTCCACCCTTAATTTAAAAAGAAAAAACTAAAACTCTCATAACAAATCTGCAGTCAACCAAACAAATCCCCACATCGTCCATGTCTGTGTCCAAAATTTATGTTTCATTCTGCATCTTGAGTATGTCCACTCTTTGTCAGGAGGTAGGTAGCATGTTTCACCATTAGTCTTCAGGAATTATGGTTAGTTATTGCATCGACTGGAGGCTGGAAGGCCCTCAGAGTTGTTTGTTCTCATGATGGTCCTATAAATGTAAATTGTTCTCCTGGTTCTGCCTACTTCATTCTACATTGGTTCATGTAAATCTTCCCAGGTTTCTCTGAATCCATCTCTTTCAACATTTCTTATGACACAACATTATTCTATTACATTCACATAGGGCATGTCTTTAATTTCCAGTTTTTAGCTAATACGAAAAGTTGATATAAATATTTTTGTATCTCTGGGTCTTTTCCTCTTTCATTGATTTCTTTGGAGTATAGACCTAATAGAGATATACAGGGTATATACAGAATTTACTGACTTTGAGGGCATAGCTCAAAATTGCTTTCCAGAATGACTGGACTAATTCACAACTCCACCAACAGTGCATTAATGTGCCTGTTTTTCAGCAACCTTTCCAACATAATTTTATTTTACTTTAGGGTGGGGGAGTAATCTTGATAAAATCAGATAGATTTGAAACCTTAGTCAGGTTGATTTGTATTTCTTTAATTATTCATTATTTAGATTTTTTGAAAAATGTGGCTGTTAATAACTTGAATGTCTTTCTTTAAGAATTACCTGTTAATATCCTTTGAATATTTATTAATTGGGGAATAGCTTTTACTCTTATAAGTTTGAATCAATTTATTATTTATCTTGGAAATGAGACCTTTATCAGAAAAACTTGCTGCAAAGATTTTTTCCAAGTTAATAGTTTCCATTTTAATATTAGCTTCATTGGTTTTGTTTATGCAAAAACTTTTCAATTTTATTTAATCCAAACTGTTGATTTTATTTTCTGTGATATTTGGTCCCTTCTTTTGGTCATGAATTCTTCCTCTATTCTTTGATCTGAAAATAATGTTCTTTATTCTTCTAATTTATTTATGATATGACTTTTTATGTATGTTATGTACTCATTTAAAGTTATTTTTGTTATATTGCATGAACCATTGGTCTAAACTTAATTTCTGCCAGATCGTGTTTCAGTTTTTCCGAGAAATTTTGTCAGATAGTGAGTAAATCTTTACCTCAGTATCTGGGTCTTTGGTTTTTGGTTTTTTGTTTGTTTTGTTTTGCTTTGCTTTGCTTTAACCCTGTGCTTCATTTGCTTTTACAAGTTATATATCTAATCTGTTCTTCTGACTGACCTCTCTATGTTTGAATTACTACCAAATAATTTTGATGATTATTGCATCATAGTATAGTTTGGAATGTGATACTGGTAGGGTCCTATTATTTTCCTTGAGATGAATTTCTATTTTTTCCAGCTCTGTAAAGTAATCCTTTTGGTAATTTAATAGCTGTGGATTGAATAAGTACATTAACTTAGTAATATTGACATTTTTATTATATTAGCTTGGCTTACACATTAGTAAATTAATTTTCTTTCAATTACTTAGACTTGCCTTTATTTCCATAAATACTATTGTATATTTGTATTCATATAGTTCCATATGTGACTTTATAGTTCAACTCCCAAGTATTTTGTATATTGTATAATTATTTTAAATGTAATGTCCCTTTTTATCTCTTCTTGCTAACTAACTATATCAGATACAAAAAATGTTGGACAAACTCTATAGGTGGTCCATACAAATGCATATTCTAATCTAGGTGATAAACATTATTGATACATTTGGTCTTACCTGGTGGATAGACAGATAAAACTGTATTGAGCAATTACAGGTCTCTTCTGGAAATTTTTGTTATGTGATGTAGATTGATATAGTCATCACAATGTCATTGCAAAGAAGAGAAGCTGGAGGAACTCACCATCCACAAGGAATCCCTCTTGAACTTGGACTTGGCATTGGACATCCTCCATAACAATAACAAGCACTTTTGGTGAGCAAATATCTCATTTTTTTTCATGCCTTGAGAAATACTTCTAATCAGTGGATCATTGAACAAGGTTGTTTCTGTGGTTATATATTTCAAAGAACATTAAATGATTTTGAAGCATGGATAGAAGACACCTTATTGAAAGAGGACCTTTAAGAAAATAATAGGGAAGTTTGGAAAGGGAAAGGATTTAGAGAGAAAGATAATGAGTTCAGCTTTGGATATGTTGAATTTAAAGTCTACAGGACATATAATTTGAAATGTCTAATAGACAGTTGGAGATGCAAGACTGGAGGTCAGTAGAGATTCTTAGCCCTCTCTGCTTCCTTTTCCATAATTCTACATCTGTCAAAGCAAAAGTAGAAGGGGATCAGACAGGGCTGAGGATCATTTTGTATTTTTCTTTATTGCAGTATTATACAATTTCCCAGATATGATACAACCTCTCTTCTTTCTGCTATTCTATTCTGGGGCCATTTTGTTGTCTCTCTGCCATGCTTATCATAGCTAGATATACTTACGTGCTATCTAAATGAACTGCCTACAAAATTGAATGTCATAAATTAAGCAATGCTTGTTCCTCATACACTTGGTTTTCCAAGTGGATTTTTATGTCTTTTGAGTGGCAATGCACTTCGCTGAAGTGGCTCTGTAATATTCCTAGGATTTTGGCAATCATCACACTATTACCTACAAACAGAAGAATTTGGAAGCATTTCCTACCTATGGGTCCTATTCCATTTGGACTATATGTTGGATATCTTCTAGGACAATGGCAAATTACATAGTTTAAGAACTATTTATTTTCTTGTTTCATGCCTTGCTTGATACTGAGGATATTTGAATCACTCTGTATTCTCTACATCTATCAAGGAATCCCATAGGAACTTAATATATACATTTTTTGGAGGAGACCCTTCAAATGCAAAATGTGATCTACCTCTTCAAATTTATTTTCTTAGTCAACAAACAATAAACATTTTGGAGTCAGTAGAGATTCTTGGCACTCTCTGGCCCTGTTCCCATCACTTTACCACTGATAATGCAGAAGTACAATACAAGGTGAAGGATCATTTTGTGTTTTTCCTTATTTTGTATTATTATACAATTTCCCAACCTCTCTTTTTTCTGCCATTCAGTTTTTAACTATTCTACTATACTATTCTGTTTTTTATCAAACTTTGAGTCAACTGTACCATGGTGACAAGGTGGCCTATTATAGAAACTCATCTTCAAAAGTCTTCTCATATTTTTAACAAAGGTGCCTCACTGCAAAAACTGTTCTTATAAAGATTTTTATAGAGAAAGAAAATAAATATATGAAATAGTAGTTGTAAATGTCTTCTAGGTCTCCCTTTTTCATCACAAAAAGTTGTGGGGTATTTTCCCATTATTCTGATACCTTCTCTTTTGAGGTATCTTGAAAATCAATTCCTCAGTGCTTTGAAAATTGTGTACCAAATCAACAACAAAATAGAAATCATATGATTATCTCAATAGATGCATAAAAAGCTTTTGACAAAATACAGTACCCATTCCTGTTAAAAACACTAGAAATCATAGGAATAAATGGAGTCTCCCTTAAAATGATAAGTATCTAAAATGATTAGCAAGCATTATATGTAATGGGGATAAGCTAGAAGCATTTCCAGTAAGATTGGGGGTGAAAGAAAAATGTCCATTATCACCACTGCTATTCAATATTGCACTAGAAATGTTAGCTTTAACAATAAGTGAAGGCATTAGAATAGGCAAAGAAGAAATAAAACTATTACTCTTTGCAGATAATATGATAGTGTATTTAGAGAATCAAGTAAAAAACTACTTGAAATGATAAACAACTTTAGCAAAGTTGTAGGATATAAAATAAACCCATAAAGACCATCAGCTCTTCTATATATTACTAACGAAAAGCAAGAGATAGCAAGAAAAATTCCATTTAAAGTTACTGTAGACATCATAAAATATTTGGGAGTCTACATGCTAAGACAAACCCAGGAACAATACAAACACAATTACAAAATATTTTTCATGCAAATAAAGTCAGATCTAAATACTTGGAAAAATGTCAGTTGCTCATGGGTAGGCCAAGCTAATATAATAAAAATCACAATTCTACCTAAATTAATTTACTTATTCAGTGCCATACCAAACTACCAAAAATATTTTATAGAGCTAGAAAAAATAATAACAAAAATCATCTGGAAGAACAAAAGGTCCAGAATATCAAGGGAATTAATAAAAAGAAATTCAGGGGAGGGTGGCCTAGCTGTACCAGATCTTAAGTTGAATTATAGAGCAGCAATCAAAAACTACTTGGCAATGGCTAAGAAATAGAGTGGTAGATCAGTGGAATAGGTTAGGTACATAAGACACAGTTGTCAATGACTCCAGCTTCTGGGATAAGAACTCACTAATTAACAAAAACTGCTGAGAAAACAGTATGGCAGAAACTAGTTATAGATGAACATCTTACACTATATACCAAGATAAAGTCAAAATGGGTACATGATTTAGATATAAAGGCTGATACTATAAGCAAACTAGGAGAGCAAGGAATAGTCCACCTGTAAGATTTATGGAGAATGGAAGAATTTATCACTAAATAAGAGACAGAGAACATTATGAACTGCAAATGGATAATTTTGATTACATTAAATTGAAAAGTTTTTGCACAAGCAAAGCCAATGCAACCAAGATTAGAAAGCAAGCAGAAAGCTGAGAAACAATTTTTGTCATTAGTGTCTCTGATAAAAGCCTCATTTCTAAAATATATAGAGAACTAATTCAAATTTATATATAAGCCATTCCCCAATTGATAAATGGTCAAATGATATGAACAGGCAGTTTTTAGAGGAAGAAATTAAAGCTACCTATAGTCATATAAAAATGCTCTAAATCACTACTGATTAGAGAAATACAAATCAAAACATCTCTGAGGTACCACATCACACCTACCATATTGACTACCATGGCAAAAAAGGAAAATGATAAATGTTGGAGGAGATGGGGGAAAATTAGAACACTGATGCATTGTTTGTGGTGTTGTGAACTGATCTAACCATTCTGGGGAGCAATTTGGAAATATGCCCAAAGGGCTATAAAACTATACATACCTTTTGACCCACCAATACCACTTCTGGGTCTGTATCCCAAAGAGATCATAAAAATGGGAAAAGGACTCACACGTACAAAAATACTTATAGCAGCTCTTTTTGTGGTCGCCAAGAATTGGAAATTGAGGGGATGCCCATCAATTGGGGAATGGCTGAGCAAGTTGTGATATATGAATGTAATGGAATACTATTGTTACATAAGAAATGATGAGCAGGCAGATTTCAGAAAAACCTTGATTTACATAAACTGATGCTGAGTGAATTGAACAGAGCCTGGAGAATGTTACACACAGTAACAGCAACATTGTACAACAGCTATCTATGATATATTTAGCTCTTCTCAGAAATGTCTAAGACAACTCCAAAAGGCTCATGATAGAAAATGCTATTCACATCCAGAAAAAGAACTATGGAGTCTAAATGAAAGTTGAAGCATACTATTTGCGCTCTCTCTCTCTCTCCCTCCCTTTCTCTCTCTCTCTCTCTTTCTCTCTGTTTCTTCTTTATCATGGTTCCTTCTCCCATGGTTCGAAAGTGAATTTTTTTAAGAAAGGTGTCACCAACATTCTTCTGTGTTTATTTGGCTAGATAGCACAATGGATAGAGTGTTAGCCTTAGAATCACAAGACCTGAGTTCAAATCTGGCCTCAGACACTTAATAGATGTGTTATCCTGGGCAAGTCACTTAAGGGACATAAGTCTGCTTCAGTTTTCACAACTATAAAATCAGGATCATAATATTATCTACCTCCCAGGGTCATTGTAAGGATCCAGTGACTGATACATGATAGGTGCTTAATAAATGCTTGCTTATTTTTATTATCATATTTATATTTATTATATATTTATATATTATATAGTAATATATTTGTTATATATTTATGTTAATATATTTATTATTTATATTTCTATATTTATTTTTATTATTATATTATGATCAGCACCATAGACCACCTTCATCTTCTTAACTACCATTTCTACCTCCTCAAAATAACACATCAGGAAAACAGTCTAAATGCAATAGTTCCACTGTCATTACTGATTAGTATAAATCACCATAGAAATGCTGGTAAATTTGTTCCATTTTATGTCTTAACTATTATCCTTCCACTGTCATGTATAAACATTCTAATGATGATCTGTCTTAGCTGAGTATCACACCAAGCATTCTGTATCCTTGGCTTACCCTCCACTAATTTTTACAACTTTGCGAGAGGATATTACTCTTTTGCCACCCTCCACTGTTCTGTTTTACAAATGAGCTGTGTTGTTCTTAGCTGCCATATCTTTTCCCTTGACAGAGAGACCAACTATTTCCTAAGTGGAAAAGTTTCTCTTTTAATCTCATCATCAGAGAAATTGCTTTAAATCCATCAGACTTCTCCAAGAAATGGAAATAATCAGAATTCATGTCTTGCCTTTGTCTATTTCCCATTTCAAAGAGTCAATTGTTTATTTGGATAGGTTAGACTAAAGTTGTTATATTTCCAGGAGTTGTCTTCTCATCATTATCTTTTCATCAAATTAATGCAAATTTTACGTTTGCTCTAACTTGACGATGATCTCACAGGCCACAATAGCTCATTTGGAAATGATCCCCATATCAGAAAACAGTTGTTTCTTGTCTGTTAAGATATTATCTTTTGCCATGGCCACCTTAACAATTAAAGCTTTCCAAAACAGGAATGGAATACACAATGAGGTAATAAATTCCCCATGATTTAAGGTCTTTAAGAAAGGCTAGAGGCAAAAATATTGTTGTAGACAGAATTCTTATATTGGGTGGGGGTTGGATTGGATGACCTTTAAGGTCTTTTCCAACTCTGTAATTCTATGATTCTATTCTTCTAGACCTTGGTGGTTTTTATTTGGTCAAACCATGATTTAATTCAGTAAAGAGCCAATGATATCTTTAATTGAAAAGGAAGATTATTTGTGACATAGTGATTAAATATCTCCATGTTTAATAGAAGCTGTTAGAGCTAGATTTCAGGATACCACTTGCCTGGATTCCTACTGTCCTTTCTGTAGGTAAACATTCCCATGCTTCTGAACTGATTTTTGTCCAAGATGCTAGATCTCATAAATCAAGTCATCAAAGCACTGGAACACTTTTGGCTGTGGGATATCAAGCTTAGTTTGAAGATTCATTATTGTTGGAAATGTATCCATCTTGACTGCTCCACATGCTTCTTTCAGGCTCTGATCTTCTGTCTGGACCACAGTGGGTTCATGGAATTCAATTACCATTTCAATAACATTGCTGGCTCTTGCTGAACTTTCAGTAATGAAGATTTCTCTGCAGTCATCTAGCTGAGTACTGTGAATTATTGCAGCATTAAGCCAACTGTTCCAAGGATAATCAGGAGGGTAAAGGGTAAGAGCAATGATGTGCTTCCACTCTTCATAACAAATACACATATTCATCCCTTTTTGGACAAGAAAATGAAGACCAAATTCCCATCCAAGAGAGTATGAAAGAATGCAAACTCCCATTCAACATGTAAGGTTCCACAAAATGAAAAGAATAAACAAGCTCTACAAGAGACAATCTAGCATATTGGAAACAATTGTTTGTTTTTGAGAAACAGAGTCTCCTGAAGAGTTCATTTTCTTTGTCTTACATTTCAACAACAAAGTTTAACAAAGGGGACTTGATAGGAGCACAGATTCATAGGGTTGGAAAGGGCAGTAAGATATAATTTAGATTAGTTTTTCTCAAATATTCCCCCAGAAATTCCCCCTCTGAAGTGAATAGAGGTTCTAAAAGGAAATATTGATGCTACCAACAGTTTCATTCAACAAAATTAAATGTGAAATTATCAAAACATATAGTAATTTTAGTATGAAAATGAATGAATTTTTAAATCATGTATTAAGTCCTTACCTTATTTAAAAAAACAACAACTCTGTATTAAACTGTTCTAATTCTAATGGGGGAAACAATTGCTATAGGAATTTTAAGACTCAAGTCCAAAGGGTACAGAAATGACACCCGTGGTAATGCACCTCCTTCAGCATCATTTCCATTAATAAAACCCTATCCATTTCTGAAACTTCCTTCGTTCTGTTTTGTTCCAAAATTTTCCTGATTCCCACCTTTATCCTGGAGTATTTTATTAAAAGGCCTTTATTAAATCCCTACCCTGATGCTTCATAATGTCAAGGAGATGAGCCTATATTCTTGAAGGTCATAACAAGAGAGTGCAAGTTCAGGTGAATCATACATTCAATTTGGTAAGCTCTGGGTAACTGACTGTTTCTCTACATTGTCTTCCTTTGGTAAAATCTGTGGCTTCACTGATATTGATACTCTGTTCAAAAGGACAGATCACAACTCATCCACCGGTTCTTGAGAAAGAAAGAAAAGCAGGTGAGGGTAGGGGAAACAAGCATTTAACATGCACCTACTATGTTGCCAGGCGCTGTGCTAAGCACTTTACCAATATTACTCATTTGATCCTCATAACAATCCAGAAAGGTAAGTCTTTTTATTTTCCTCATTTTATAGTCAAAGAAACTAAGGCAAAGACTTCCCCAGGGCCAAACAGCTAGAGGTCAGATCTGAATGCAGGTGTTTCTGACTCTAGGTCTAACCCATTATCCACTGTATACCTATTTGCCTTAGATAGAAAAGAGGGTCACTGAAACAAAAAAAGAAGAAGAAAAGAGAATAGAAAGAAAGCCAGAAGGAATCATAGACAAGTAGGGCAGCTTTGAAAGTTATATATTCAATTTCATTATGTGTTTGAGGGAAAAAACAAGCTACAGATAATAAAGATCCAAATTTTCATCCGCAATTTTCTTTTTTCTCTTCTACTATGTATAGGGAAATGCTCATCCTACGTGTTGTTCGTTAAGTTGACAATTTAAAAACAACAACAGTAACAATATATTCCATGATATAATTGTATACATTCTCCTGAAATTTTTCCATAAGGGTTCAACTCAATGTTTTGTGGACTTTCCTCCAGATCTTTTGACATTGTGTGGATGCCTAGAGTGTATGCTCCTTAAGGACAGATACTATCATGCTTTTGTATTTTTATGCCCCAAAATTAGCACAGTGGCTAGAACACAGTAGGTACTTAATAAGTGCTTGTTGATAGAGAAATTGCTTGATTGATGAACCTTTCTAAATTCAATGAGGGTCACGAAAAGAATATTGATTATATGACAAAGCATTCTTTTGGGCCAGGGAGAATCATGAAACCATGTACTAATATGTAGAGATTGTAATCAACCTAGATGGAAGGGATGCCCACAGCAATGAATCTTGAAATATTTAAATATCCTAGATCTTGCATTGACAAGTTCTAACAAACCATTTCTAGTCCAAAAGCACTTTTTGATCACTCAATCAGTGAGCATTTATCAAGTGCCTACTATATACTAAGCATTGTTCTGGGTCCTGGGGATACAAATACAAAGAACAAAACAATCTCTACTCCCCGGGGGCTTACTAGCTATTGTGGTGGTGGAGACAACATGTAAGGGTATGCCTCGCTTAAACTTTAAGAAATTTGAAGGTTGTAATAGAGAAAGACAGGGACAGCAAAATGTAAGGGTAAGACCTTTTCAGATATAAATAAAGCATTCCAGTGTCTTTGAATAACTAAAATGGATATGAAAAAACCTAGAGACAATGATCTTGCCTTAGAACATGAAATGTTTCTGTACCTTTCCCCCATCTGCCCCACACTCATTTGCTAAACACCTAACCAGATTCTGGGAAATATAACTGAATGATCACTCTAACTTAAAATGAGGTCCTTCATAAAGGAAACCCAGCTGTGAAGCTGATAATATTGTTGAATTCAAGAGGCCATACCTCTCCCAACCCCTGCCTGGGAGGTAGCAAATCTTAGAGCTAGGGCCCTGAGGAAGCAGAACTGGAAATGTTTCTGCCAGTCTTAGGCCAAGGTATACCCTTGGGGATCACTTATAAGTGGTCAAAAGGAGATAAGAAGAAAAGATAAGGAGCTGATAGCTAAAAAGAGAACCAATCAATTAACAAGCATTTATTTAATGGTACGATATGTACTAGGCACTATGGTCAAGCACTGTGCTAAGTGCGAGGGATACAAATAAATGAAGGAAAGATAGTCTGCCTTCAAGGAGCTTGTACTCTAATGAGGTAAGACAACACACAGAAGTGAGTTAAAAAGTGCATATAAGGGAGGGAGGCAAAGGGGGGCATGAAAGTACCCAGCACATGGAAACATGATTATGGAGGCTAGAAGCCAAGAACAGCACTTGGGAGGACAGGATGAGTATCAAAGACCAGCTTGGGCCACTCCACAAAATGGAGACCCCAGAAGGAATTCAACAATGGGAGAAGAGGAAAGACCTTACAAAGAGATATTCCAGTTTGAGAAGACTGAATGGAAAATTGAATATGCCAGGGTGAGGAAGCCCCAGGCACTAAGGGAAGTATAAGGATGAGACAGTGACAGAAATATGGTAATGAAGTCCAGAAGCTTGGAACAGGGTTGGGAGGAGAGGACTTGAGGACTAGAGCAAAGGGGCTAATGCCATTCATACCAGATGATTTCAATCTCCTCAGCATAATAATAGACTGGGCTAATTAAACTGAATATGTGTATGTATGTATGTATGTATATATATATATATATATGTAATGTGTGTGTATATATGTATATACACACATAAATTTATATATACATATATACACATGTATACAGATACATACACACATATGTATATACACACACACACAAAATACACTTGTACATTCATATACACATATATGTGTGTGTATATACATATGGAGGAAGAAGGGAAAAAAGGTTTGGAACTTTATAAGAAATGAAATTGGGGAGCATAGAATCACAGAATTTCAGAGTTGGAAAGGACCTCAGAAGCCAGCTAGTCCAACCTCATACTTGATTGATGGAAGGTTGAGACAGATTGTCAAAAAGCAGCCAAGTTTCTGCTGAGATCCTTTATCTACTTTATACCTACAGTAGATTTCATTGCTTTCTCATGTAATAGCCACCCAAGAGAAGTAAGAGAGAAGAAGGATGTACAAGTTACCTAGGAGTAAGGTTTATAGTTCAGGAATGATAGGAAGTCAGGCGCAAACGATATTGTCATTAAAATGAAATATTAAAAAGGACATTCCAAAGGATCATAGGATTGATAGCTAGAAGGAACCTTAGAGATCCTCTAGTCTAAGCTAAACACTTTCCAGATGAGGACACTCACATCTGGAGGACCTAAGTGATTTTCTTTAGGTCACACAGGTAGGAGGGAGGCAAAATAGGATTCAAACCCAAGTACTCTGACTCCAAACACAGTGTTCTTTATACTAATGTCAATTAAGGAATCAACTCAAGCCAAAATAGAGGATCTGGATTAAGAGAATTGTTATAGGTCAAGGAATGCATGGAAAAGCATTTATTTAGCACCCTGTATATGCCAGGAAGTGTACTGGGTTCAAGGAATACAGCTACATACAAGCAAGACAGTCCCTGGCCTCACTGAACTTGTAATAATATTCTCTTTATTATTCTTGTTATCATTTGGTTTAATGGTTCATGCCTTTATATAAATTGGTTTATTAAAGCTTTTTCCTCTGAAGCTTGACATCAAGATACTAAAGGAATATGAGATTTGACTAGAGACTGGAAGGAAAAGACAGCTTTGGTGTATGGGGCACTTCTTGCAGGTAGCAGCATACGGGCACTGAGGACCAGAAAAAGAGGGCACATTAAAAAAGGTAGACAGGTACAGAAAGAGGGTATTGGAGTGAGCTGAAGAGAAACTTTACAGTCATACCTGGTTGGGGACATGCCTGGCCAAGGATTATGGGAAATCCTGAATTAAAATTTGATCCTAATTCCATTTTACAATCTTGTCACCTTGCATCCCAGTGCTTAGGCCCTTTTTCTCTCCTAAATTGTGAACCTGCCCCAAGGCTTTCTTATAAACCCAACTCCTATTCCTATTCTCTCATTTGATCCTCATAACAACCCATGAAATAGATAATATTGTTATCCCCAATTTGCAGATGAGAAAACTGAGTCTAAGAGGTTAAGTTACTTGCCAAGGCCACACAAGTTAGTATGTGTTAGATGCAGAGCTTGAAGCCTGGTTTTCCTAATTCCATAGCTGACTTTATCCATTATGCCATGCCAACCCTCTAATACATACATACATACACACACACATATATATATGTGTATATATATATATATGTATGTATATATATATATATATGTATATATATATATATATATTGTGTGTGTGATCAAGAGAAAAATGAACTCACTGGTTAATATTTTTCTTTAGTCAACAATTGAACAATCTAAGGACTAAGCCCATACCACTTGTCATGGCACATTGCTTCAGTTCAGGTAAATCTTGAATTTGTTTCATGTCGGGAAGAGAGTCTTTAACAATGCAGTTGAGCTTCAATACACATTAGAAAGGTAAGCGCACCACAGATTGCTAGAACTTAGAACAAGAGTAGAACCCAAATGTGGTCTTCTCGGAAACTCCCTAACAGGGATTCAATAGCACCAATGAGTTGGTTCCCCTCAAATATTTGCTCATTTCATCAACTGTGCCTCTAACAGAGAGTAAAACATGGACACTGCAGGCCCCTTTTCCCACCTGCTGTCTGAAACCTATCACGTTCCTTCTTTTCCATTTGGAATTACTAGCTTTAAAAATGTTTGCCTAGAAAAATTATTCCCAAGAAGTCTATAGTCCATTGTATTCTGAGAAGAAAAAAACATTACCTGCCTTATTCTGTTGTCCTTAACCTCACTCCCAAGCTCACTGTAAATAATACTGGAAAGCCAAGCCTCCTAATTCTCATCCCCACCCAGCCTCCAGGTCCCTCTTCGCTAGGTGTACATAGCATTTCACACAGCAGCAAATATGCTTTTATTGGTCAGCTGAAGTTTTTGTAGGCACCTAGCCAAGTTTTAAAATGACTCAAGGCCCATGCCTTTCGTAGAATAAAAGCCTATTTACAGGTTTCTGGCTATTCCCAACTCTCCTGCTAGTTGCATAATTCAGTTTTCAAGTGAAGTCAAAATATCCAGCCAAACTCAGCAGTAACCACCCTAAGGTAACACCCAAAATTGCATTGCATAGGTTCCAAGTACTCAGGGTCTATTTTCTCTCCACTACCCCCCACAAGCTCCACCAACTAAGTTGTCAATACCTCATTTTCTTTCCTTGAAAGGTGTTTTGAAGGTGCGAACTCTCTAATCTGTCAGTACTTATTTCGGGTACAACATCTATATTCACAGATAATGTCTGGCTTAGTGTAAAGAATCCTGTCTGTCCTGGGTTTTAGGCCTCATTAATAAGTTAAAAGTTTCCCCAAGGACTCAAACTCCTAATGGGGCTCCATCCAGGAGATATTTAACCTTGGTTTCAGGTCTTCCTCTTTTACTATTTTCCTAAACACGAATCAGGGGGCCATCTCCAGTCATCCTGATCTATATCTTGGCACTGGACCTAGATGGCTCTGGAGGAGAAAGTGAAGCTGGTGACTTTACACAGCCCTCTCTCACTTAAATCCAATTCTCTTGCAAGTCATGGCATCACCTCTGTGATGTCATGGTCCTCTTCAAGAACAAAGGACAAACATCAACAACAACAAATATTAATCAATCTCTAAGCCAGTACCCAAAATATTGATCCTCCTAAATTCTCCTGGCCCCTACTCTCAAATACCTTCCTACTTTCTTTTGTCAGTAAAATTGCCGCTGTACCATATTGAATTGTTCCAGCAAATATTTCCCTCTTTCTCTTCCTATCTTATCCTGTTTGCTACTCCAGATCACAAAATTGCATTTTCTACATAGATACATAGAGATGAGAGACAGATATAGAAAGATTGATGAAGGGGCAGCTAGGTGGTGTAGTGGATGAAGGGGCAGCTAGGTGGTGTAATGGATAAAGTGCCAAGCCTAGAGTCAGGAAGATCCTGAGTTCAAATCTGTCCTCAAACATTTACTGGCTGTGAGACTCTGAGCAAGTCACTTAACTCTGTTTGCCTCAGTGTCATCATCTGTCAAATTAGCTGGAGAAGGAAATGGTGAACCACTCTAGTATCATTGCCAAGAAAATCTCAAGTGGGACTATGAAGAGTCAACCATGACTGAGTGACTGTACAACAAGATGGACGAAAGAAGAAAAGAAGGAAGGAAGAAAGGAAGGACGGAAGGAAAGGAAGGAAGGCAGGAAAGGAAGGAAAGGAAGGAAGGAAGGAGGGAGGGAGGGAGAGAGGAAGATGATAAATATGGGTATACAGATGCAGATACATAATAATAATAGCTAGCATTTATATAATGCTTTACAATTTACAAAGCATTTTACAAATATTATCTCATTTTATTTTCACACCCGTGAGAGGCAGGCATTATTATTAGCCCCACATTTTACAGATGAGAAAATTGAGGCAAAGACTTGCCTAGTGTCATACAGCTAGTAAGAGTCTGAAGATGGATTTGAACTCAGGTTTTCCTGATTCCAAATCTAGCACTCCAACCACTGTACCAACTAGATTCTTCTTTTTTAGAAATAACATATAATGGTAAGGTGAGAAATACAATAAAAGAAATCTAATCAGTCCCATATTAGACATAATTAACTTCCAAGTTATCCCACATTTCTTAGTCCTTATTTTAGCCCAATATGACTCCATTACCATTGTTATTCATCCTTCATTCTCAAAGAGGACCAATGGCATCACAAGGGGGTTGCCTTGATTTGTGAATGAATTGAATTTAAGTGAGGCATAGCCGAGCAAAGTGTCTGCCTCAAGATGTGAATATCATCATCCGCCCCCAAAGCTAATTTAAATCATCTGCTTGCTGTGGCTCAAAAATTCAATCCAACAACCATTTATTAAGCACATGCAATACTCAAGGTGAGAGGAAGCTGAGAAGAAAGGGCAAGCCTTCAAATCAGCAAGGTTCTGAGTCCTGACTCTGAATGCTAGCTCTGTGACTACTGGCAAGCTAAATGCTCAATGTCCTAAACAGCCCTCTAGCATTATAGTTTACAAAGAAGTTGCTGATCTGCATCAACAAAGGCAGTGTCCACATTAGGAGGTCCTTACACCAACAAAATCAAAGGTAAAGGTCCCAAAATGTATGTGTATATATGTATATACACAGATTCGTGCCCACATTATATTCACCTAGTAGATGATAAGCTCCTTGAGGACAGGGACTTCTTAATTTTTGTCTTTTTGTCCTCAACGTCTCAAGTGAAAATGTGAACATATTTTCAAATACAGTCATACCTTGGAGACATTGTAGGTTTGGTTCAAGACAATGGCAATAAAGCAAATATCACAATAAAGGGAGTCACATGAATTTTTTGGTTTCCCAGTACAAGTAAAAGTTATGTTTACACTATACTGTACACGATTAAGTGTGCAATAATATCAGGATGAAAATAACAATGTATATATCCTAATTTTTAAAAAATACTTTATTGCTGAAAATAAATGCTAACCATCATCTGAGCCTTCAGCCAGTCACAATCTCTTTGCTCGTGGAAGGTCTTTCCTCAATGTTAATGTCTGTTGACTGATGAGGATGGTGGTTGCTGAAGGCTGGGGTGGCTGTGGCAATTTCCTAAAACAAGACGACACTGAAATTTGCCTCATCAATTGACTCTTCTTTTCATTTGAACACTTAGAGGCTACTGTAGGGTTATTAATTGGTCTAATTTCAATATTGTTGTGTGTCAAGGAATAGGAAGGCCTAAGGAGAGGGAAAGAGATGGGGAATGGCCTGGTCAGTGGAGCAGTCAGAATGCACACGTTTATTGATTAAATTACAGCCTTACAAGGGCACTGTTCATGGTGCCTCAAAACAATTATGATAGTAACATCAAAGATTAATGATCACAGATCACCATAACAGATACGATAACAATGAAAAGTTTTAAATATTACAAGAATCACCAAAATGTTTCGCAGAGACATGTGAGTACATGCTATTGGGAAAATGGCACTGATAGACTTGCTACAGGAAGAGTTGCCACAAACCTTCAATTTGTAAAAACACAATATCTACGAAGTACAACAAAATGAGCTGTGGCTATATGAGTATATATGAATATATAAAACTTCAAATATATATTCGTATATTCATATATATGGAGCTTTGAATAAATATTCAAATATATGAATATCAAATTATCATGTGAGGCATTGAGGGCACAAAGACAAAACTTAAACAGTCCCTGCCCTCAAGAGGTTAATCTTGAGTCAGGGGAATATAACACGTATCTAAATATAAAACAGGTAATCTGAGGAAGGAAAGAGCAATAATACCTGGGAGAGTCCAAAAAGAGTTCATGGAAGAGGTGGCACCTGAACTGAGTCTCAGAAGAAGACCAGGATCCTCCATGCAGCCACAAGATGGTGTCACATTTTAGACATAAGAAATGATCTATGGGGAGGCATGAATGTGGGAGATCTTATGTCAAATTGGGAGAACAGGTATTAGTCTAGTAGGATGGAATGTAGAGTTCATGGAGGAGAATAGTTTAAAATAATTCTGGAAAAGTAAACTGTGGGAGCAGCTAGGCGGCACAGTGAGTAGAGCATTGGTCCTGAAGTCAGGAGGACCTGAGTTCAAATCTGGCCTCAGACACTAGATACACTTACTAGCTATGTGACCTTGGGCAAGTCACTTAACCCCAATTGCCCCACCTTCCTGCCTCCAAAAAAAGAAAAGTAAGCTGTTAAATGCCAGCACAAGGTATATCACCTTAGAGACAAAAGGAACCCACTAAAGGTTTGGGGGCAAATCTATAGTATGGTTAGACCTGAACTTTGATATATTATTTTGGCAGCTGTTCGGAGAATAGATTGGATAAGGGTTCAAGAAACCAGAAGCAGGGAGACCAGTGAAGAGGCTATTAATAGTGGTCTTTGTGAAGGGTAATAAGCCCTTTAATTAGGGCAGCGTCTGTGTGAGTAAAGAGATATGTGTGAGAGATGTTTTGGGTGTCTAATTTATAAGATTTGGCAAGTGATTAAATACGGGGAGGTGGTCAGAGAGAGAATGAGAAAAATGTTAAGAATAGCTCCAACTTTACAAAACTGGATGACTGGGACAATGGTGGTACCCTCAACAGAAACAGAGTTTAGGAGAAGGTAGGTATAGGAGGGGAGATGATTACTTCTGATTTCGATATGTGAATTTGAATACCTGCAAAGAAGTCTGGTTTGAGCCATTCAGCAAGTAGCCGATGAATGATGTGGACCTGGAACATAAGAGATTTTTCTTAGCTGTTGCTGTTATCATTCAGTCATGTCTGACTCTTCATTTTGTTTTGGGGGTTTTTTTTGGCAAAGATACTGGAGTGGTTTGCCATTTCCTTCTCCAGATCATTTTACAGATGAGGAACTGAGGCAAACGGAATGAAGTGACTTGCCCAGGGTCACATAACTAGTAAGTATCTGAGGCCAGATTTGAACTCAAGAAGATAAGCCTTCCTCACTCCTGGTCCAGTGCTCTATCCACTGTGCCACCTAATCGTCCAAGAGAGAAATTGGTGCTAGAAATAAAGAATTTAGGATTTTCTACATAAATATACTTTGGCCACGTAATGAGAAGACAGGACTCATTGGAAAAGACCCTGATGTTGGGAAAGATTGAAGGAAAAAGGAAAAAGGGATAGTAGAGGATAAAATGGATAGATAGTGTCATGGAAACGACAGACACGAGCTTGGACAGACTCTGAGAGATAGTGGAGGACAGGAAGGCCTGTAGTGCTATACAGTCCATGGGGTCACAAAGAATCAGACATGGCTGAAAGACTGAACAACAATAACAGCAACAAGATGGTTGGGAGTAAGTGAGATTACTAAAGGACAAAGTGTAAGGGGGAGAAAAAACTCAGGATGCACCCTTGACAGATGACTATACTAAGGGAGTGGAAATTGATTATTAAACTGAATTCAATCAATCGCTACACATTTATTAAGCACCTACTATGTACCAAGCATTGTGCAAGGTGCTGAGTATAAGAAGACAAAAATGAAATGGTTCCTATTCTTAAAGAGTTCATATTCTGTTGGGCAAAAGAATATAAATACATACAAGTAAGTAGAAAGTAGATTCAAAAAAAAGAAACCCCAGGAAATTTCAGGAGAGACACTAACATGTGGGAGGATCAGGTCTCATGTAGGACATGACACTTTGAGCTGAGCTTTGAAGAAAGCCAGGAGATGGAGTGGGAGAAGGGTGAAAAGGGGGTGCATTTTAGGCATGGAAGACAACCTGTGCAATAGATTAAAAGCAAGAGTTAATATGCCAATTGTGGACTCCAGCAACTGGGCTGATTCAACTGGACCACAGAGTCCATGAAGTGAAGCAAAGTGTAGTTTGCCTGAAAAAGTAGGCTAGACACAAGACCATGAAGGTCTTTAAAAGACAGAGGAGTTTGTATTATCCTAGAGACAGTCCAATCACTGGAACTTTTTGAGCAGAGGATTGACAGGACCAAATTGTTTTTGAAATGTCATGTTAGTGTATGTGTAGAGAATTCAAGAAGAGAGAAAATTGAGACTTAGGAGACCAATTAGGAGGCTATTGCCGTGGTGCAGGTGAAGAGGTCTAGTACTAGGGTTGTGGCCATGTGAGTAGAGTGAAGGGGGATGGATGTGAGAGATGTTGGGAATATAGAAATGACAAGGTTTGGCCACCAATTAGATTAGAAAGAATGATGTAGAGTGTGAGTGAGTCAGGAGTCAAGGTTAATGCTGAAATTTTTAACTTGGGTGACTGGGAGGATGATGGTATCCTCAACAGAAATAGAGGAGTGAGGAGGAGGGATGGTCTATTGGAAAACAAAAACAAGCACTGTTTTGGATGTGGTGAGCTTGAAATGTCCTTGGAAATAGCCAACAAGCCCTTTTTATGATAGAAGATTGGAACTCAGGAGAAAGACTAAAGCTGCAAATAGAGACCTGAGAGTCATCTGTATAGAGATAATTAAACTCTTGGAAGGGGATAAGTAGAAGACTAAGGCTGGAGCCTTGCGTTATACTCACAGTTAGTGGGTGAAACATGAATTATGATGTGGCAAAAGAAACTAAGAAAGAGCCGGATAGTGGGGAACTGAGAAAGAGCATGTCACAAAAACCAAAAAAGGGCAGAGTACCCAAGAGGAAATGATGGTAAACAGTGTGCAGTACTGCCAAGAGGCCAAAAGGACTGGGAAAGGGCCCTTAGGTTGAATTTCATGCAGCAAAAGAGCCTGAGCAGACGTGGTCAGACATGTAGGAGGAGAACAAGGAGAGAATCCTAAGAGAACTAAAGGAGAAGAGAGTCTTTCCGAGGATTCTCAGTGATGTCTAAAACTGCAGAGGGGTCAAGAAGGGTGAGAATTGAGAAGAGACTATGAAATTTAACTATTAACAAATTATGGGTAACATTGCAGAGAGCAGTAGTGTTTGGGGGTCACCTTGAATTCAGTGGTCCATTTTAAAATCCTAGTCTCAACCCTAGGCAACTATAACACTTCCTAATTTCACACCTAATTGATAGGTCATAACCCCATAAAATAAACCAGCAAACTAACATCCCCCTTCCATTCTAATAGAAGTTATCTCAAAACCATTTTGGGATAGTTCTGTCCCAAAGCCCAATCTTGCAAATCCATGGAGAGATTTTTTTTACCACCTTGAATGCTAACAGAAAGATGGATTAAACAATTTGCCAAAGTCGCTTTCAGCATTGACCATAGTCTTGGAATCTTTTCTGTGTTTCAGGTATGTGACAGCATGAAATGTAGCCAGTGAGTTCAGACAAGGAGACACTTAACAAGTTCATTTATATCATCTAACCATCTGACCCACTTCCCACAAGCTGCTTAAGCCCTTAGTTGTCTGACTTCTCCAAAGGAACAGTCAGGAGTTGCCATTTTTCTTGTTGGTGTTGGCCTTAACACCGAGAGTTCTTGGCAGTCTCAGTAAGTGGATTTCACTGCACCTTAGACTCATAGGTCTGGAAGAGATCTAATTTTTTTCTGTACTTTGAGGCATTGCACACAGGAGTAATAATAAAAGCTATATACGATAAATCAGCTATAGACATTGCTTGGTGTAATGCTAAAGGGTTTTACTCTGATCCAGGAAGACCTGGGTTCATATCTACTCTCTGACACATACATACTGGCTATGTGACCCTGGATAAGTTACTGAGCTTCTCAAGGCTCTGGACAACTTTCTAAGGCTTTAAGCTGCAGAGAAGATGCTGACCTGCATTGGTAGAGGGATTTCCTCATCCAGGTAGTTTCTAAAACCCATGGAATCACAGGTCTAGTTAATATCCTTGTCTCCATTCTAACCCATATTTATAGCTCACTTTCAAGTTTCCAAAATACTTGACCTAAAGTAGCCCTGTGCAGCATATAAGATAGGCATTATGATTCCTATTATTAATATGAAGAGACAGAACTGGAGTAGTAAAGTGATAGAGCCATCCATGGTGAAAAAGCTAGTAACTATTAAAGCCAATATTCAAGCTCAGGTTCTCTGATTCTAAATCCAATGTTCTTTCTAATATATTATTTGTCTTTCTGTGTCCTTGCCCACCTGCCTATTAATCTCTTTATGGTTTTCTTTTTTAAATTTCTTTTTCTTTTTTCTTTATTATTTCTTTTATTTATTTTTAATTTATGGAACAAAACAAGTATTTCCATAACATAATATAATAAAAAAGGTGAATGCACATGCAACTGCAAATCCATTATGTACAACTTGCTGTTACTTTTAAATATATATTATTCTGTAAATTTCTTTTTTTTCTTTTTTTCCTCTCCTCCCCCCACCCTAGAAATGGTTACCATTAGACACAAATATGTAGACATACATAAAATCATTCTATACATAATTCTATTTATCAGTTCTTTCTCTGGATGCTGATAAAGATAGGGTCGTCCTTCATATGTCCTTTGTAGTTAATTTGGGTATTTATAATAGTCAGAATTACTTATTTTCTCAAAGCTGTTCTTAAAGTAATAATGTTGTTACTGTACACAATCTCCTCTTGGTTCTACTCCTTTTGCCCTTTATGGTTTTAAAAGCATTTCCACGTACTAGATTCTGAGAACCTCATCTGCTCCTTACAACCATGCTATGAGTTACGTGTGACAGGTAAAATTGTTTCAGTTTTATAGATGAGGAAATGGAGGCTCTCAGGAGCTGGGTAAAATTGCCTTAAGTCACAGACACTGAGAGTTGTTGAATTCTGAAATTTCAGTGCTAGAAGGAACCTTAAAAATGATCTACTCCAATCCCCTCATTTTGCAGATAAATTTTGTTGTTGTTTAGTCATTTATTTCACTCATGTCCCACTCTTCAGGACCCCATATGGGGTTTTCTTGGCAAAGATACTGGAATGTTTGCCATTTCCTTCTCCAGCTCATTTTACAGATGAGGAAACTGAGGCAAACAGGGTTATGTGACTTGCCTAGGGTCACATAGCTAGTAAGTGTCTGCTGCCAAATTTGAGCTCAGGAAGATGAGTCTTTCTGACTCCAGGCCTGGCACTCTATTCATTGCACCACCTAGCTACCCTTCCAGATAAATAAACTGAAGTTAGGAAAAAAAATGTTTAATGGAATTGTCCAAGGTCAACCAACTAGTTAATGGCAGGAAAAAAGAGTTCTAATATGTTTTCTGACTCAGTATTTTTTACTACCATACCACGTAGCCTTTCCAGGATATTATGACTTCAGCTAATCAAAGTAATTGATTGCTTTAATGATAGAATTAAAAAATTACAAAGTACTTTTATCAATGCAATATTGATTTAGACCTAGAAAGATCCTCAGATGTTCACAGAATCCCATCCCCCTCATTCTGCAGCAGAGGAAGTTAAGAACCAAAGAAGTAGAATTTCTTCTACAAGGCCACACTGACAGGTAGTGAGTGGCAGAGTCAGGATTTGAACCCAGGCCATTTGACTTTCAATCCAGTATGCTTTCCACTGCACCATATTGCTTCTGACATAATACGACAATTCTTATAGGATTTATGATGGCATTTTTTGTGGTCAGTCCCTTCCCCATTGTAGATCAAAACCCCTCTATGACATAATTATTTTTATAAGATGCTATTGCTTTTTTTTTAAATGGCCAACATACTGAAGACAAGCCTCTACAAATAGAATTTGGCTGATTCTTTGATTCCAGGGATGCAGCCCTTCACCAGTCTTCTACTCCAAGCCTGTCTGGCATGATAAAATTTGCCAGAGCTTGCTCGCCATTGCCCCAGCTTATAATAATCCAATGTTCCCTGCATAACACATGGAGTCACTAGCGTAGGGCATGATATATGATGACATAACAAAAATTGCTCAGAGCAGTGTCTGGCGCATAGTCAGTGTTTAATAAATGTTTATTCATTGATTATAGCAAGACCCTTCAATATGTTTTCCAGCTATAACTGTAACCTGATATAGCTAATTTGACATTAAAAATAACAAAGTACTGCCCTGAGAACTGGGCCCCAGAAACTAGGAAATTTGAATGAAGAAGAATCAACATTTCATCTTTCTCTCCATCTCGAGGATGTATCGCCAATGCTGTTTGGATAGTTTCATTTAAACATGTCATGCTCACATTTCACAAAGATGGATGGGAAGCTGTCAGTTGTAAGTGGGGCAGAGAAATGGCCTTATTTAAAATCTACAAGCTTTCCTAAACAAAGAAGGATTAAGACTACTCCAGTTTTTGCCTAATCTTCTTGAAATCAATCCTGGAGTTCCTACTGAAGGCCCATCAGGTGGTTCGCAAATCAGCATGAATGAGTTCGATCAGCCCCTCCTGCCCAGTAGGGAAAGGCGAATTACTCAGTCTTTGAGCAATAGCGATAGAATGGATACCAAAGATCACATGGGACATGTAAACTGTGGACAAAACTGATGGTTTTTTAGGAGACAAAGAACAGAGTTTGGCTCCTTTTCGGATACCATCCCATAATCAATCACAGCTGCTTCAAGCCCAAAGAAGCCAAACCAAGGCATCCAAAAGACTTCAAGGAGAGCTGAGCAGGGTGGTATATTAGGTCTCAACCAAATGACCTGGAAGAAGATCCCAGGTACACTGATATTGTGATTACTTATGACAAGTATCTACGACCTTCTTAAAAGTGATGGGTTTTTTTTTAAATTTACCTGAATTTTTAAAATCTAACACTTGTATCAGAGACTCCCATGGCAGGAAGGATTCAGGTACACTTTGGAGGGTTTTCTTGTACATCCTATTGATCACACCACATCTGGAGTGCTGTGTACATTTCTGGGACTGACATTTTGGGAAGGACATTAGCTGGAGAGTGTCCAACAGAGAGTAAGCAGGATGGTGAGGGGCCTGAAGCCTATGCCATATGGAGATCAGTTGAAGGAACTAGGGTTATTTGGCCTAGAAAGAAGACAGGGGGACATGATGGTTGTGTTTGAAAATCTGAGCGAGTTTCACGTGGAAGAGGGGTTAGATTTGTTCCTCTTGGCTCCAGAAAGAACTAAAAGTAATGCCTTGGAGTTGCAGAGTTAATGCTAGGCTTGACATCAAGAAAAAACTCAAATTTAGGTTAGACTGGTTGGCTTCTGAGGTTCCATCTCACTCTAAAATTGTATGATTCTAACATTTCTAATAATTAGGACTATCTAAAAAAGGAATAGACTGTCTTGGGAGGTAGGGGGCTTTCCATCAATGGAAGACTCCAAGCAAAAGTCAAATGACCATGACTTAGGTATATTATAGAGAAGTTTCTTTTCCAGTTATGAGTGGGGGTAGATGGTCTCTGCATCTCCTTTTAACTCAGGGATTTAGTAATATATGTTCCAGCCACCACAAAAGTTACGCAGCATGTCCCAAAAGTCTTAGTGCAGTTCTAAGTTATTAAAGTATAAAAGACTTTTAAAGCTCCCTGTATTTCAAAATGTCACTGGACATGTGATCTAATCAATGTAGGCACTCTCTCCAATTGTCTGATTGTAACCCATTCCTACCTTCTAGCACCATTCAGTTCTTACACATATCTCCCTGTAAATGCTCCAAAGAGAATCCAGACAACATTCTGGGGCATCTCTCAGTATTCTGTGGATACTAGTACAATCTGCATTCTGTCCTTCTACCGCCACTTTTTATCTCTCTCTCTCTCTCTCTCTCTCTCCCTCTCTCTCTCTCTCTCTCTCTCTCTCTCTCTCTTCTCTCTCTCTCCCCTCTCTCTCTCTCTCTCCCTCTCTCTCCTCTCTCTCTCTCATCTCCCTCTCTCTCTCTCTCTCTCTCTCTCTCTCTCTCTCATTATATGACAGAACTATCTCCTTTTCTCAGATGATTACTTTGCACGACTTCTTTGCATGCAAGTCATCATTGACAATATGCTGCTGCCTACTTATGCTCACCACACCCTTTGGATAAACCACAATTGTGATCTTTCGAAGATTGTAGTTTTCCATGATTCATAGACCTATAATTCCTCCAGAAGAATATCGGTGTTAAAATATGGAGTTTGGGGTCAGAAAGTAGCTTGAGATCACTGAAAATACTGGAGAGTTTCCCAAATGTGACTTCACTCTCTTGCTCCCATTAATAGCAATAATGATAAAAATATTTATATACTGCTTTAAGGTTTGCAAAATACTCTGCCTGCTATCTCATTTGATCCTCACAACAACCCTAAGATGTGGATACTATTATTATATGTATTTTACAGATGAGGAAACTGAGGCTGAGAGAAATTAAATGACTTGCTCAAGGTCACATGGCTAGTAAGCTTAGTCTGAATTAGGGTTTGAGCTCAGCTCTTCTTGACTACAAGTCCAGCACTTTTGCCCTCCATGCTACCATTCCAGGCACAGCTCATTGCCCATTTGAAGTGCCTGACCACTGGGGATGTCCTTAGGGAAGTTGCTGCATCTCCCTCTGGTGCACTGCTCCCTCCATTCCCAATATGCACCCTGATCCTTTCTATAGAAATTGCTTGGCCAACTATTGTTCACTACTGTGATCCTACCTCCTGGGGTCCTCACCACTCGCTATCAAACCATTTCTACCTATGCTATTCCTTGGCCACTATTCCTTCTCCCTAAAAAAATCATTCCTGATCTCAAGTAGCTGAACCACAGAGGTTTTCACCAGAGATGTAATCAGTGCTATAGCTTGATTTTGCTTGTTTTTTTAGGACCCTACATCTAGAATATCTCAGACATAGTTATTCCTTCTATTTTTTTTACACAGGTCCACACTACCAACAAAGGACCTCTTCGGGTGCTGTGGTAATCTTGTTTTGTTTGTTTTATTTCTTTTTATCCAAGGCATTTAGAAATTCATACTGAGGACATCCTTCTTTCCCCCTCTCCCCAGGAGTATGCTCAAATACTTTGCACTCAGTCAAAACCTCCCACTGAGTCTTTTGAGGGCTCAGGAATGCCTATCATGCCACCTTTCCCTTTGTCTTTCCATTTCTCACCTTCATCTTCTTGAAATCCTACTACAATTATCATCTTTGCAAAAGACTAAGTGTCTTCACAAACTAGTCAGTTTAGATTTCTCTCACCTTTAACTCTGGCCAACATACTTTCCTACTCACCCAACCCAGATAGGGGAATTCTCAGTGCCAATAAGAAGAACCAGTGCCCTCAGATCTCATTGCGACAGAGATGAAATATGCCCAACTAACATAGGGATCACAGGAGTTAGAGCTGAAAGACAACTTAGAGACAATCTAGTCTAATCCTGTTTTATAGATGGGGAAATTGAGGCTGCAAGTTACAGGAAGGCAAGACAGCTAGGTGGCATAATGGATAGGAGTCAGGAAGCCTCAGACACTTCACTAGCTGTGTGACACTATGCAAATCACTTAACTTCTCTCAGCCTCCATCTCCTCACCTGTGAAGTGGGGGTAGTAATAACAGCTACCTCTCAGTTTGTTGACAGAATCAAGTGAAGTAATATGCTGTTATTATTTTTGTTATTAAATGAGGAAGAAAAATATTTGTCACAACAATAATAAATATCTCTGAAAGGAGGGAATACAGAGAACAATTTTGTTTTTTTTTAAAAAAAAAGATTGGGTAAGCTAAGAAAATAGAAGGATGCTTACGTGTGGCCAGCTGAAGACCACTGAGAGGAAGAGTAGTCTTAGGAGATTCCAGACGCAGCTGGAAAAATGAAATGAAATGAAAAACTTCCTCTCTTACTATGAATTGTTCACTGCCTGAAAGACCCCAGAACTCATTCCTTCTTCCCTGAAGAGTGTTACTTTCTGGCTTGAAAGAGCTGAAGACAAGTATCACATGTGTGCTATTCCACAGAGGCCAGGGTTGAAGAGAATATGTTGCTTTAAAATTAGTTCTTTCTATCTGTCTGTCTCTGTCTTCTCTATCTCTGTCTCTGTCTTGTTTATCTGTTTCTGCCTTTCTCTGTCTCTGCTGTTATTTATTTGTCTCTCTGTACATCTGTCTGCTTTTGTCTTCTCTGTCTCTATCTCTGTCTTGTTTATCTCTGTCTCTGTTCTGTGTCTTTGCCTCTGTCATTGTCTCTTTGTCTCTGTTTTTGACTCTCTCTGTCCTCCTCCTCCTCCTCCCCCCCTGCTCCTCCTCCTCCTTCTCCTCTTCCACTCTCCCCTCTTCATCTATATTACCCTCTGTTCATACCATTACTTTATCCCAGTTGCCTAGGCAACTGTCAATATTTGCCTGATCTGTCACATGTCATGGTCCCACTTGGACTGAGAAGTTGTAAGTCCCACATCTAACAAACTTTGGGGAAGGGAGACGCCTAGTGGTCCAAAGCTGCCTTAGCGGCCAACTATTTTGACTTCATTCAATTTCTTTACTACAGCTCAGGATTCCTGGACTCCTCCCCAGTCTCTTCCTTCCGCTGGAGTGAAATAACGAGATGTGTTTGCAGCTAAGGCAATTTTCATCTCCAGAAGATGCCTCATCAATGTTATCAAGGCTCCAAAATCCAAACTTGCATTGCAATTTAATGCAGAAACACACCTGCCTGATGTGTTGAGGCATTCCTTGCCAAACTGTTTAAACCGGTTTTAAACTAGTTCTGAGGAAATGAACAAAGACTAAGGCTAATTAAGCTAGCCCGTTATTTTCTTGTATAAACCTGAATGTATTTGTTAGATGAAAATCAAGTCATTACCTTAAATGCCTCAGATAGTTTATGGCAAATACGAATAGAGAGGGAAAAAAACCTCATTTTTCATATTTAAGAGATGTGAAATAGTGAGTAAGAAAGCCTCAATGCTCTGGGTATCAGGAAAAGCCTGATGCCTTTGTACAATGATCATAGTTGATTTTTATTTTATTTTATTTGTTGTGAGAGGCAGCCAGCATAGGGAATAGAATACCAATCCTGGGTCGGGTAGCTTTATAATTCATGTCCTGATTCTGTTACTTAACTTTGAATCTGTTTGCTCATTTGTAAAATGGCAGTGATAATACCTGAAATACTTTCCTCTCTGCTCATTGTTCTCAAAGCTGTTGAGGCTCAAATTAAATCACACAGATGAAAGGTCTTGCAATGTTTTACATGGTATATACATGCCAGTCATTATTATTAGACAACCCTTTGGCAATTTGTCTCTATCAATATATCTCCCAAATCAAGTCCCAATCTCACTACGGAAATCCAGCCCCATATCTCCAATTGCCTGCCAGATGTCTCCCAAACTCAGTATGTCCAAAGCTGAGCTCATTAACTTTTTCCCTAAACCCACCCTTCCTCCTAACCCCCCTATTTTTGTTGGTGGTATTTAAAAATACTTTCCAATGATGGGCTTGTAACCTTAGAGTCATTTCATCATTTTCATTCTTCTCTCTCTCTCTTTTATTACATACAACCAGTTGTCAAATCAATAGACCAACAGCCCATTCTTAATACCATTATTTCAAAAGACAAACGACACTGTTGCCCCCTTTATGCAGACAGTTTATAAAAAGTCTAGTTTTTCTCTTGTTTTAACTCATGGGAAGGAATAAGACCTACCTTAAGCTACCCAAGGCCACAAGGAAGGGGAAATAGAATGGTCTAGGACAAATGAAATATCTGCATCATAGTCATCAGAAAGACAAGTTAAATCATAGGGGATAGGATACTTCTGCATCTCAAGCAGTGGAAAGGTGGCCAGTCCTTGGGCAAAATGGACTTTAAAACATGACAGGAGGAGGAAGGGGATCCATGATCCCACATGAGGCACCTTCTGGCTCTGGTACGTAGTTATGACAGGTTTTTGTAATTCTTCCTAGTCCGGTGTGGGAATATTTGGGTTTCTCCCAAATAGCAGGGTACCTCTGCAGTATGGATGAGGACCAGGTATTTTGCAGGGAGGTGCTAGTTCTTTTAAAGTCATGTCTGATTGTTTTCCCACTTCTTGTTTCACAAGCAGAGAAACATAAATTAACAAGGATCCTATGGGTCATGGAAGGTGTCAATGAAAGAAGATTCCAAAAAAGAAAGGGGTTCCAGGCAAGAGATGAGGATTATTCAGATCTGGAAGACTGTTGCAATAAAGGCTAGTCTCAAAAATCTAGAAAAGTTTTTTGCACTATCACATTACATTCACGGATTAATCAGTTTTCCACCAATAATTCCAAGGAAACATAGAACATATTAAATAAGACATTATTTTAATATTCATGAAATGGCAAGAGAATCATCTCACTGGATCCCTCTAAAAATATTTTTAAGGCTTCTGACTTTCTTTCCTGAGGAGAGCACTGGATTTGGAGACAGAGAACCTGGATCAGAATCCTGGTTCTGTTAAGGTCTCTGAGTCTCTGTTTCCTTACTTGTAAAATGAATTGATTAGCCTAGATGAGCTCCCCAGTCCCTTCCTTCTCTAAATCTTATAATCCTAGGAAATACAGAACAGTTATGCTTTCTGTACATTTAATTTATTCTTCTTCAGTCATGTGTAAAAATGAATTTTGTCTCCTGAGTAGAGCCATTGTTGTGGAAAACACTTTTGAAACTGAATTTGGAAGAAGTCAACTGTAATTATCCCCTTGATCAGTTAAGGGATAGCTCTGGCTTTGTTTTTGTTTCTTTAATTGGAGTGAAATAATTTCTTTCTTTTCATAATTTACTCAGATGAGACCCCGATCCTTAGCTGAGCTTACTCACAACAACTGCATTAATTATTCAACCAGCATTTGTTAAGCACTTAAAATGTACCAGACACTGCATAAAAACACTGGCGATGGGGACACAAAGGAAAAGAAAAAAACAATGCCTGTTCTCAAGGAGCTTACATTCTAAGGGAGGAGACAATATGCACAAACACACAACTGATCAAAGTATCCTTAAAGGGGGAGGCCTGGTGCAATGCAGGCATTTGATTCCTAAAGAATGCAGGGCAGGGGGGTGGAGCCAAGATGGCAGCTGGAAAGCAGGGACTGGCTTAAGCTCTCCCCCAAATCCCTCCAAACACCTGTGAAAAATGGCTTTGAAAAAATTCTAGAGCTGCAGAACCCACGAAATAGCAGAGAGAAATAGGTCTCCAGCCCAGGAGAGCCTGGATAGTCACCAGGAAGGGTCTATTACACGGTGCTGAGAGTGGAGGGCAGCCCAGTGTGGGCCACGCCAGGACAGACCAGACCTAGAATCAGCCAGCCAGAACAGGCCATGGGGCCATGAATCAGTGAGCTGTGGCAGTTACCAGACTTCTCAACCCACAAACACCAAAGAGCAGGTGAGAGGGAAACTGCAGGATTGAGTTCAGAGCAGTGCAGCCACCAGCTCTGGGGGTAGAGGAGGTAGTGCAGCAGTGGCAGTAGCAGCAGCAGGAAGTTCCTGAGGCTGCTTCTAGAACTCCAGTGTCAGCTGCTTCCCAAGTCCCTGGCTCATACAGTGGGAGGAATCTAGCAGCAGATCAGAGCAGGAGTGCAAGGAGCACTTTGTGGACACAAAGGCAGATTCTCTTGCTGTGCCCTGCTTGGATCTGTATCGCAGTCCTGGTTGGCAGTTCTTGGGGGAGGAGGAGCACTGCTGGGACAGAACCTGTGGTGACAATGGACTTGAAGTAGATCTGAAAACAGTAGTGCTTGAACCCTAAAGCTTGGGACAAAGTACTCTCCAATCTACAAGCAGTCATACCCTGACAAAAAGCTCAAGTGTCAAGCAGTTGGCTGGGAACATGAACAGGCAGTAAAAACGAACTCAGACTCAAACTTAGACTCAAACTCAAACTCTAGATTCCTGTGACAAAGAAGATCAAAACATACAGCCAGAAAAAGTCAACAAAGTCAAAGAGCCTACATCAAAAGCCTCCAAGAAAAATATGAATTGGTCTCAGGCCATGGAACAGCTCAAAAAGGATTTGGAAAAGCAAGTAAAAGAAGTAGAGAAAAAATTGGGACGAAAAATGAGAGTGATGCGAGAAAACCATGAAAAACAAGTCAACAACTTGCTAAAGGAGACCCAAAAAATACTGAAGAAAATGACACCTTAAAAATAGACTAACCCAAAAGGCAAAAGAGCAAAAAGCCAATGAGGAGAAGAATGCCTTGAAAGGCAGAATTAGCCAAATGGAAAAGGAGGTCCAAAAGGCCACTGAAGAAAATACCAACTTAAAAATTAGATTGGAGCAAGTGGAAGCTAGTGACTTTATGAGAAATCAAGATATTATAAAACAGAACCAAAAGAATGAAAAAATGGAAGACAATGTGAAATATCTCATTGGAAAAACCACTGACCTGGAAAATAGATCCAGGAGAGATAATTTAAAAATTATTGGACTACCTGAAAGCCATGATCAAAAAAAGAGCCTAGACAGCATCTTTCAAGAAATCATCAAGGAAAACTGCCCTGATATTCTAGAACCAGAGGGTAAAATAGAAATTGAAAGAATCCACCCATCACCTCTTGAAAAAGATCCCCCCCAAAAAAACTCCTAGGAATATGGTTGCCAAATTCCAGAGCTCCCAGATCAAGGAGAAAATACTGCAAGCAGCCAAAAAGAAACAATTTGAGCATTGTGGCAACACAATCAGGATAACACAAGATCTAGCAGCTTCTACATTAAGGGATTGAAGGGCTTAGAATATGATATTCTGGAGATCAATGGAGCTAGGATTAAAACCAAGAATCACCTACCCAGCAAAGCTGAGTATCATGCTCCAAGGCAAATACAGATTTTCAAAAAACTAGAGGACTTTCAAGCTTTCTCAATGAAAAGACCAGAGCTGAATGGAAAATTTGACTTTCAAATACAAGAATCAAGAGACACATGAAAAGGTAAACAAGAAAGAGAATTCATAAGGGACTTACTATAGTTGAACTGTTATGTTTACGTTTCTACATGAAAAAATGATGTGCATAATTCATGAGACCTCTCAGTATTAGGGGAGTTGAAAGGAATATAGACAGAGGGCACAGGGTGAGTTGAATATGAACAGATGACATCTAAAAAAATGAAATAAATTTAAGGGGTTAGAGAGGAATGTATTGAGAGAGGGAGAAAGGGAGAGATAGAATGGGGTAAATTATCTCACATAAAAGTGGCAAGAAAAAGCATTTCTGTCAGAAGGGAAGAGGGGGCAGGTGAGGGGGAATGAGTGAATCATACTCTAATCAGATCCAACTTGAGGAGGGAATAACATACACACTCAATTGGGTATCTTACTGCACAGGAAAGTAAGGGGATAAAAAAGGGAGGATGATAGAAGGGAGGGCAGATGGGGGAGGAGGTAATCAAAAGCAAACACCTTTGAAAAAGGACAGGGGCAAGAGAGAAAATTGAATAAAGGAGGACAGGATAGGATGGAAGGAAATATAGTTAGCCTTTCACAACATGAGCATTGTGGAAGTGTTTTACATAATGATACAGGTGTAATCTATGTGGAATTGCTTGCCTTCCTAAGGAGGGTGGGTGGGAAGGGAAGAGGGGAGAGAATTTGGAACTCAAAGTTTTAAAAGCAGATGCTTAAAAAAATAAAAAAAAAAGTTGTTTTTTGCATGCAGCTGGGAAACAAGATATATGGGGAATGGAGCATAGAAATCTATCCTGCCCTAAAAGAAAGTAAGGGGAAAGGGGATGGGGGGAGCTGAGTGGGGTGAAAGAGGGGAGGGGTGACTGGGGAATGAGGCAATCAGAATTTATGCCATTTTGGAATGGGGGGAGGGTAGAAATGGGGAGAAAATTTGTAACTCAAAATCTTGTGGAAATCAATGTTGAAAACTAAAATATTAAATAAAAAATAAATTAAAAAAGAATGCAGGGCAACTAGGTGGTGCAGTGGATAGCGTGCCAGGCCTGGAGTCAGGAAGACTTATCTTCTGAGTTCAAATCTGGCCTCAGACACTTACTAGATGTGTGACCCTCGGCAAGTCACTTAACTCTGTTTGCCTCATTTTCCTCATCTATCAAATGAGCTGGAGAAGGACATGACAAACTACTCCAGTATTTTTGCCAAGAAAACCCCAAATGGAGTCACAGAGAGTTAGACATGATTAAAAACTGACTGAACAACAAAAGAATGCCAGGGATTTCCACTTTTTCAGTTACTATTTAGAAAGAGGGGCCCAGAACATGCTCTGCAGCTGTTGAACTGAAGAGGTCAAGCCTTTTGTTCTTACCATGAAAAATTCAAGGGGATCAATTGATTCCCTCTTACATGCAATGTACATACCTTAGAGCAGAGGTATCACTCTCTGGCCCTATATGTCCACTCACAGGCATGATCAAAACCAGGTTAAAAACTAGTTGGGAAATATTTAGCAAAATAAATGAAAATACAATAAAACATAGATAACATTACGTTGTAAAACTAAGTTAATGTGCAGCCTACAGGGATCCTGATGTACAATTTAGTGGTCCCTTTCTATTTGATTTATCACCACAGCCTCATAGTATGGTGAGATTTTCTATTAGTGGAGCCTCTGGAAACCACACAACTCTTTTGCAAACAAGTTTGGGTTTTTTATACATATATATGTATATATGTATGTATATGTATATATACATACACACATACATGTATGTATATGTATATATACAGACATACATATATACACACGTATATGTGTATGTATGTATATGTGTGTGCATGTATGTATGTATAGAGACAGAGGGACAGAGAGAGGAGAAACCATCATAAGTAATATGAGGTTATGTATGGAGGGAGAGAGAGAGAGGAGAAACCATCACAAGTAATATGAGGTTATGCATGGAGAGAAAGACAGAGACAGAGACAGAAAGAGACAGCCAGAGACAGACAGAGAGACAGAGGGACAGAGAGAGGAGTAGCTTGTCTAATCTGATCCAAAGATATACTTCCTGCCAAGACGCCCATATGGACATTCATATGAAACACAAGTCCTGTTGGCTTCCATTTGTCCACAAACTACAAGTACAGTGTATCTTCTTTTCCCAGCCTCCCCTTTCTGCTCCTTTTTTTTCTTCCTTCCTCTCCCACCATCTGTTTTCCAATCCCTTCCCTAATGTCATGGCAGGGAAGGATCTAATAGTCTATACAAACTGCATATAGCTCTCTATAGATATACAGCTGATATTTAGCTATATCACCATATAGCTATATGTAATTGTACATTATATAGGTCAGAAGGGATGGTCTTCTGTTTTGAGGTGTCACTAGTGAAAAGACTTTGAAACAGGAAATGGGAGATCACATTGCACCACTGCAGTTCTATGACTATGGACAAGACACAACTTCTCTGAGCCTCAGTGTCCTCAATCATACAATGATGATGATGATAACGCTAGTATTACAGAGTGGCTAGGAGGTATTACTATGGTGATCATTACCCCTACTCACACCATTCCAACCTCCCCTAAGGAGACACTCAAGTTTCCCTTGCTAAGCACATAAATAAGCATAGTAAGTAGGCATTCCTTTGCTAGGTGGCATAGTATATAGCTTGCTAGAGTTGAATTTAAAAAGACCAGAGGTGGAATAGCAGCTCAGGCTCTTACTGTGTGACCCTGGACAAGTCATATAACCTCTCTGGTCTTTAGTATCTTCATATGTAAAATGGGGATAATAATAGCAACTACTTTACTAGATTGTTCTGAGGATCAAAAGAGTTAACATAAGTAAAGGGCTTTGCAAACATTAAAGCATTATATAAATGTTAGCTATTATTATGGCTATCATCAGTAGGGGGATCATTTCTTACATGATTCATTTCTTTTAGGAATTAGAACTAGCTTAACCTAGTTTTTTGACTTTTTTGGTCTAGCCTGCTCCTTACCCCCTCCTTTCCCATTATTACTTGAGCTCAGGGTAAGACCCTCCATAATCCTTAACCCTAATCTCTCCCTCCATTCTGCCCCATGACTCCCAGATCCCAGCTGTTTTTAGCAAATCTGACATTAATTTAGTTAGCATTTAATGATTATTCTCAAATATAATCCACTCTTTTTGTTCTCCTAGATTGTGGTTGTCCTTCATTCTCGAAGAGGACCATGACATCAGAGAGATGATGACCGACTTGCAGCTGACTTTGATTTGAGGGATAGCGGGCTGTGCAAGGTCACCAGCCTCACTTTCTCCTCCAGAGCCACCTGGGTCCAGTGTCTTGATATTCACCAGGATGACTGGAGATGGCCCAGGATGCATTGTGAGACCCTGGCCCTTTCAGGCTAAGGTCTTTTCAGGTCCTCACTTTGAGTGAGGTCATGCCCATTCCAGTGAATAGGCCTCTTAAAGAAGTTAATCAAGGGATGGCCCCTTTAATCAAAACTCCAACAAAACTAGAACACATACCTTATACACCCTATCTCACTTCTACCTATGATTAAAAAAAATGTGAATGTGTTATCTAAATACACACCTTTAGCTTACAATGGAGACCCATGCTACTTACATGATGATACAGTGGCATTACACTGATTAAACCAGTGGGGAAACAGAGAAAAATTTTTCCTGAGTGGGGAAAAATGTTTTTATTTGCTGAAAGCTACATTTTCCTCTACTTGAAATATATTATATTATAGCATGAACAGCAGGGCAAAACAGCAATTTTGGAACACTTCTTCTGTGAGGAAAAAACTATCATTTCTCTTCATGTCAGAAAAATGTACAGAACTCTTCCCAGGGAGTCTAACTACTCCAGCTACTGCGGGGCAGGCTCAAGAGGGATGGAAGGCTCTATGAATCAAATTCAACTTTTTTTGCACCGTGGGCAAGATAGCACATGGACCACTTATGCCTTTGGACCCTGCAACCAATAGCAGCAATTTTGCCTCAGACTGGCCAGAAGGCAGAACTAAGGAAAAGAATTAAAGCCAACAGAAGGAAGGTATAAAGGAGGTAAACTGCTGATCAATATAAGCATAATAGACATTTAAGTTCTGACTGACATCCTGGGATTTGTAGATCAAAGGGGCACTTACTATGTTCCAGGTACTGTGCTAAGTGTTAGGAATACAAATACAAGAAGCAAGGTAGTCACTCCTCACAAGAAGTGTATATTTTAAAAGGATATGTCACCTTAAGGAGATTTGAGAATAGTTTGGGGTCAGGATAATGGAATGGCATGGAGATGACAAGGAAGTATCAAGGCATCGAGCCCAGCACTCCAGAGGCAGCATGGGTGACAGCCTTAGTGGAGGCAGCATAGTCTGGACATGGCCAGGGATTAAAATTTGCCCCCTTATTTAGCTTGAAAGAACTTTCTGAGCCTATGAATGATGAAAAAAAACCAACCCTACTTAGTAGAGCTTTCCAAAACAAACTTTACCCATGACTATTGAATAGAGGACCAAATCATAGTTAGCGGTGCTCAAGAGAAAGGCCCAGATGAGATGTTTACAATGTGCATGCTGTTGGAGACTAGCAGAACCTGGCTTCCCCCACTAACACACTGCAAGTAGACTTTTCCTGTTTATAAATCATAGAATATTAGATTATTAGAGTTGGAAAAGAAGTTAAATCTAGCATAGTGGAAAGAACCTTGGCTTTGCAATCAGAGGACATGAATTTTAAGCCTGGCTTTGCTACTTACTGTGTGATATTGATCAAGTACGTTAGCTTCTCTGGGGGCTCTGTTACTCGTCTATAAAATGAAGGGGTTGAATTAGATGACCTCTAAGGTGTGTTTGTCACAGATCTATACCTATCAGCCTTCCCTCTCCATTTACACATAAGAAAACTGGTCCCCAGAGCAATGATATGACTTGCTCAAAGTCATAAAGCCAGCTGTTGGCAAAGCCTAGACTAACACAGGTGACTCACAGTCCACTATAAAATATTGCCTCCCTTGTGGATTTCTTTGTTTATTTTAGATGTGTGTGTGTGTGTGTGTGTGTGTGTGTGTGTGTGTGTGTGTGTTTACAGAGAGAAGATGCAGGCCTCCCCAATTCCACCCTTATGAATTCAGTTATTCAATAAATCAAGTCTTTATTGAGAACCTACCATGTCCCAGGTACTCTGCTAGATCCTGGGAATACAAGTACAAAGAATGTATTTGTGTAGGTGGGAAGAGAGTGTATGTGGGTGTGGGTGTATATATGTTTCTTTAAAAAGCTAAAGGAACTGGGATTGTTTAGCCTAGAGAAGAGAAGGCTAAATTGTGCCTTAGAAATGGTGAAGGGGATGAAAGGTTATCTTACAGAAGGTGATTATATGAAATGAGAACAGAACAGAACAGAAAGAAATGGACATCAGCAGGATCTCTTTAACCACCAAAATGACTGAAAATTTAGATGAATTACAGTAGCATACTGTAAATTCCTTGAATTTAAAAGTATAGTAAATTCTGCTGCTTCAACGTGTCTCATATTAGTCTATTCCTTTCTATGTCACTCAGAGCTATAGCTAGGAATTCTTGTGATCAGCTAAGTACCATAAACTGTGCCCAGCGTAGGCTTCTTGAACTCAAGATAAAGAACACTTGTCCAAATGAGTTAATTTACCTTAAGCCTAAATATAGCCATGGCACTATACAACTTAACCAACTTCCCTTGTGCCTTATTAACTCTAGAATTTAAAAAAAACACTCCTCTTTAGCTTTTAAAGCCCTCCACAATCTGGCCACAACCTAATTTATCTTTCCAGCCTTATTATGCCTTATTCTCCCTCATGCACTCTGAGATCCAGCCAAAGTTCTTCTCTTTGTGTTTCTCAGCCACCACACTTCATCTCCTATTTCTCTGTCTTTGCACTGTCCATCTCAGATGCCTAAAACACACCGCCTCCTAATGTCCTCCTCATGAAGTTCCTCCTTTCCTTTGAAATGCAGCTTCTGTGGGAAGATTTTCCTGATCCCCCCAACTGCGAGTTCCATCACTTCCAAACTATCTAAAGTTTAATTGTATTGTATACAATTGTATTTATTTATTTTATATTTATGCTCCATGTATTTTTATATGTACTTGTTGCCTCCCCATTAGAATGCAAGCTCATGGTTAATAAGGATTGTTTTCCTCTTTGTACCTGTATGCCCAGCACCTGGCAAGGTGATGGGTACATCATAGTCATTTAATAAATACTTGTTGATTAATTGCTTGATGATATGCAGTAGTATTGGAGAGCCCATTAAGCTGGTCCATCAATATATAGACCTTAGACATGCATTAAAGATGGACAATGAGGCAGGCTCAGAAATGAATTGGAGAAAAAGGACTAAAAAAATTGCTTTGGGGAAATAGTACAGTTTTTTCAGTGACCACAAGTCTCTCTGGCACACATTTTAAGACCAACATGGAGACATCATGGTAGAGTAAGTGGAATATTGGACTTGGAGTCAGGAATACCTTGGTTCAAATTGCACTTGGGATGCTTACTAGCTGTGTGACTCTGAGAAAATCACTTATCCTCTTTGTGTCTCAGTTCCTCATATATAAAATGAGGGAGTTGGATTCAATGACCTCCATTTCTAAATCTATGACCTTATGATTCTATGAACATTCTTCTGGAGATGCTATATGGCTATTAATCATGAAAAAACACAACCTTCAAAGAAACAAGATTGCAGCGAATGGAAAGATTCATAATGAGAGTAAATAGGTTTCAGCATATTATCAATGACGACTTGTATGCAAGAAACGGTGTTAAGAAAATGTCATCCTGGACATATATGAATTATTGAATGATTACATGAATGGGCCAGTAATATGATTACAGTGATAGTTACCAGATGGGCAGCCCAAATAGTGAGCAGGTACACATAGCATGCGTGTTAAAGGACCAAGAGACAGGTCTCCAGGACAGTGCTTAGCCTCTTTGGAGGAGCTTGTGGGTATGCGTAGAGAAGAGTGACATAAGACAAAAGGGATAAATGGGTAGTAATTGCTCTATTGAAGAGATTATCCATATCAACATGTTTATGGCACATTTGATATATTGAAGTATTTTCATCTTAACAAAATCCTATTAAAATCAAACAATTTTGAATGTTACATAAATCCATGATAAAAGGATTTTTTAAACTAGGATTATATTTCTAAATCGACAGTACTATCATTTTGCAGACTGTGGCTCTGAAGCAGATAATTGTATCTTTTTAAAATAAATTTATTATTTTTAATGTTTTTTTTTTAATTTTGAGTTTCAAATTTTCTCTCTCCCTCCTGCCCCTCCACCACCTCATTGAGAAGGCAAGAAATGTGGTATCAATTATACATGTGAAATCATGCAAAACATATTTCTATATTAGCTATGTTGAAAAAAGGCAAGAAAAATAAAGTGAAAAATTTTCTGTAGGTGGATAGCATCTGATATACTAAGTCCTTCAGAACTGTCTTGGATCATTGTATTGATCAGAAGAGCTAAATCATTCACAATTGATTATCATATAATACTGCTGTTACCATCTACAATGTTCTCTTGGTTCTGCTCAGTTCACTTTACATCAGTTCATATGTCTACCCAAGTTTTTCTGAAAGCATCCTGCTCTCATTTCTTAAAGCAATAGTATTCCATCACAATCATATGCCATAACTTGTTCAGATATTCCCCAATTGATAAACATCCCTTCAATTTTTAATTCTTTGCCACCAAAAAACTGCTGTAAATATTTGCTGTATATATATGCATGTATATATTTATGTGTGTATAAATAAATAAATCTATGTATACATATATGTCTTTTTCCTTCTTATTTAGTCTCTTTGGGATACAGACCTAGTAGTGGTATTGCTGGGTCAAAGAGTATGAACCATTTTATAGCCCTTTAGACATACTTCCAAATTGTTCCCCAGAAAGGTTGGATCAGTTCCCACCAACAGGGCATTAGTGTCCCAATTTTTCCACATCCCCTCCAACATTTGTCATTTTCTTTCTATCATGTTAGCCAATCTCATAGGTGCCACAGAGTTGTTTTAACTTGCATTTTTCTAATCAATAGTGATTTAGAGAATTTTTTTCATATGACTATAGATAGCTTTGATCCCTTCTTCTGAAAACTGCCTGTTCATATGCTTTGACCATTTATCAACTAGGGAATGACTAGTATTTTTTTATAAATTTTATTAACTTCCCTATATATTTGAGAAATGGTGCCTTTATCAGAGAAATGTGCTATAAAAAGGTTTTTTCCCTAGTTTCCTGCCTTCCTTCTAATCTTGACTGCAATGGTTCTGTTTGTGCAAAAAAATTTAATGTAATCAAAATTATCCATTTAATTTCCCATGATCCTCTCTATCTGTTGTTTGGTCATAAAATCTTCCCTTATCCATAGACCTGACAGGTAAATTTTTCCATACTCCTTTAATTTACTTATCATATCATTTATGTCTAAGCGTCTGAATCATGTACCCATTTTGACCTTATCTTGGTATATGGTGTGAATGCTGATCTATACCTAGATTCTGCCATTGCTTTCTAGTTTTCCCAGCAACTTTTGCCAAATAATGAATTCTTGTCCCAAAAGCTTGGAACTTTGGGTTTATCAAACATTAGATTACTAAGGTGATTGATTTACTTCTGAGTGTTAGGTGCCTAATCTATTCCACTGATCCACCACTTTATTGCTTAGCCAGTACTAGATTATTTCCATGATTACCACTTTGTAATTTAGTTTGAAATCTGGTACTGCTTCTTTAATATTTTTTTAGTGATTTTCTTGATATTCTTGATCTTTTGTTCTTCCAGATGAATTTTGTTATTATTTTCCTAGCGCTATAAAATACTTGTTTCTCCTCTCTTTTTGCTCTGTCCTTTCTCAAAAGTCTGTTTTGCCTCTGACCACTGTCTCCCTTAATCCACTCTCTCTTCTATCAACTTCTCTCTTCTTTTATTCCATTTCTTTCCTGTTTCCCTGTTGGGTAAGATAGATTTCTATACACAACTGAATTTACATGTTATTCTGTCTTTGAATCAATTCTGATGCGAGTGAGGTTCCAACATTGTTCACCCCCACCATTTTCCCCTACATTGTAAAAGCATTTCCTTGCATGCTTCTTTTACATGAGATAATTTTCCCATTCTCCTTCTCCTGTCTGCCCTCTCCTAGAGCACTCTTTTTTCTTACTCTTTCATTTTTTTTGAAAGCATCTTATCATAAATCAACTCACATCCATGCCCTCTGTATAGATTCTTTCTAACTAGCCTAATAATGGTAAAGTTCCTAGGCATTACCTGTATCATCTTTCCATATAGGAAAATAAACATTTTTTAAAATTTATTAATTTAATTTATTTAATATATTTAGTTTTCAGCATTGATTTTCACAAGAGATTGAATTATGAATTTTCTCTCCATTTCTACCCTTCTGCCCACTCCAAGATGGCATATATTCTGGTTGCCCCATTCCCCAGTCAACCCTCCCTTCTGTCACCCCACTCCTCTCCCATCCCATTTTCCCTTCCCTTCTTGTAGGGCAAGATAAATTTCTACGCCCCATTGCCTGTGTATCTTATTTCCTAGTTGCATGCAAAAACTTCCTTTTTGTTTTTGAACATCTGTTTTTAAAACTTTGAGTTCCAAATTCTCTCCCCTCTTCGCTCCCCACCCACCCTCCCTAAGAAGGCAAGCAATTCAACATAGGCCACATGCGTATCATTATGTAAAACCCTTCCACAATACTCATGTTGGGAAAGACTAACTATATTTTGCTCCTTCCTAACCTATCCCCTTTTGTTCAATTTTCTCCCTTGGAATACAAGCCATTCCCCAATTGAGAAATGGTCAAAGGATATGAACAGGCAGTTTTCAGAGGAAGAAATTAAAGCTATCTATAGGCATATGAAAAAATGCTCTGGATCACTACTGATTAGAGAAATGGAAATCAAAACAACTCTTAGATACCACATCTCTCCTGTCAGATTGGCTAAAATAACAAAACAAGAGGATAACAAATGCTGGAGAGGATGTGGGAAAATTGGAACATTGCTACATTGCTGGTGGAGTTGTGAGCTGATCCAGCCATTTTGGAGAGCAATTTGGAACTATGCCCAAAGGGCTGTAGATATGTTCATACCCTTTGACCCAGCAATACCACTTTTAGGGTTGTATCCCAAAGAAATCACACAAGCGGGAAAAGGACCCATATGTACAAGGATATTTATAGCAGCTCTTTTTGTGATAGCCAAGAAATGGAAATTGAAGGGATGCCCATCAATTGGGGAATGGCTGAACAAGCTGTGGTATATGAAAGTAATGGAATACTATTGTGCCATAAGAAATGGGGATGATACGGACTTCGTAACAATCTGGAAAAACCTACACGATATAATGCTGAGTGAGCGGAGCAGAGCCAGGAGAACATTGTACACAACCACAGATATATGGATTCTGTGAGGACCAACCCTGACATACTTCGCTCTTCTCAGCAACGTAAGGTGCAAGGACAACTCCAGGGGACTCACGATGGAGAATGCTATCTTCATCCAGAGAAAGAACTGTGAAGTTTGAATGCAGACTGAGGCACACTTCATGCTCGCCTTTTTTCTTCTCTTTTGTTTTTGTTTTTGGGTTTTCTTTTTGGTTCTGTTTCTTCTTTCTCATGATTCACCCCATTGGTCATAATTCTTTTCCACAACTTGACTAGTGTATAAATTAATTCAATGCGAAGTTATACATGGTAGTTATATGAGATTCCATGCTGTCTTGGGGAGGGAGGGGAGAAAATCTGGATCTCAAAATTATGTAGAACCATGTGTTGTAAACTAAAAATAAAAAAAAATTAATAAAAAAAAAGAAGATAAGACACACAAAAAAAAATTTTCTCCCTTGACCTTGTCCTTTTTCAAAAGTGTTTGTTTTTGATTACCTCCTCCCCCTATCTGCCCTCCCTTCTATCAATCCCCCTTTTTTATCTTCTCCCTCCTTCTTTCCTGTGTGGTAAGATACCCAATTGAGTGGTATGGTATTCCCTCCTCAAGTCAAATCCAATGAGAGTAAGATTCACTCATTCCCCCTCATTTACCCCCTCTTCCCTTCCTACAGAACTGCTTTTTCTTGCCACTTTTATGCAAGTTAATTTACCCCATTCTATCCCTTTCTCCCTCTCTCAATATATTCCTCTCTCATCTCTTAATTTGATTTTATTTTTTTAGATATCATCCCTTCATATTCAACTCACCCTGTGCCCTCTGTCTATATATATATATATATACACATACATACATATATACACATACACATGCATATATACATACATACATATATATATATACATACACATACATATGTATACATATTCCCTTCAGCTACCCTAATACTGAGGTCTCATGAATCATACATGTCATCTTTCCATGTAGGAATGTAAACAAAACAGTTCAACTTTAGTAAGTCCCTTATGATTTCTCTTTCTTGTTTACCTTTTCATGCTTCTCTTGATTCTTGTGTTTGAAAGTCAAATTTTCTATTCATCTCTGGTCTTTTCATTGAGAAAGCTTGAAAGTCCTCTATTGTATTGAAAATCCATATTTTGCCTTGGAGCATGATACTCAGTTTTTCTGGGTAGGTGATTCTTGGTTTTAATCCTAGCTCCATTGACCTCCGGAATATCATATTCCAAGCCCTTCGATCCCTTAATGTATAAGCTGCTAGATCTTGTATTATTCTGATTGTGTTTCCACAATACTCAAATTGTTTCTTTCTGGCTGCTTTCAGTATTTTCTCCTTGATCTGGGAGCTCTGGAATTTGGCAACAATATTCCTAGGAGTTTTCTTTTTGGGATCTTTTTGAGGAGGTGGTCTGTGGGTTCTTTCAATTTCTATTTTGCCCTGTGGCTCTAGAATATCAGGGCAGTTCTCTTTGATAATTTCTTGAAAGATGATATCTAGGCTCTTTTTTTGATCATGGCTTTCAGGTAGTCCAATAATTTTTAAATTATCTCTCCTGGATCTATTTTCCAGGTCAGTGGTTTTTCCAATGAGATATTTCACATTGTCTTCCATTTTTTCATTCTTTTGGTTCTGTTTTATAATATCTTGATTTCTCATAAAGTCACTAGCTTCCACTTGCTCCAATCTAATTTTAAGGTAGTATTTTCTTCAGTGGTCTTTTGGACCTCCTTTTCCATTTGGCTAATTCTGCCTTTTAAGGCATTCTTCTCCTTGTTGGCTTTTTGGAGCTCTTTTGCCATTTGAGTTAGTCTATTTTTGAAGGTGTTGTTTTCTTTGGTATTTTTTCCGTATTTTTTTGGGTCTCCTTTAGCAAGTCATTGACTTATTTTTCATGGTTTTCTCTCATCATTCTCATTTCTTTTCCCAATTTTTCCTCTACTTCTCTAACTTGCTTTTCCAAATCCTTTTTGAGCTCTTCCATGGCCTGAGATCAGTTCATGTTTTTCTTGGAGGCTTTTGATGTGGGCTCATTGACTTTGTTGACTTCTGGCTGTATGTTTTGATCTTCTTTGTCATCAAAGAAAGATTCCAACGTCTGAGACTGAATCTGAGTCCGTTTTCGCTGCCTGGCCATGCTCCCAGCCAACTTACTTGACCCTTGAGTTTTCATCAGAGTATGACTGCTTGTAAAGAGTACTTTGTTCCAAGCTTGAGGGGATGTGCTATTGTTTTCAGAGCTATTTCTATACAGCCAGCTCTGCCATACCAGCACTCCTCCTTCCCCAAGAACAGCCAACCAGGACCTGACTCAGATCTTAAGCAGGCTCTGCACTCCTGCTCTGATCCACCACTTAATTCCTCCCACCAGGTGGGCCTGGGGCCTGAAGCAACTGCAGCTGTAGTTCTGTAGCTGCACCACCTCAGCTGTCCCTAGGGCAGTGGCCAAACCACGAACTCCTTTCACTCCCCGCAGCTTTTCCCACTAACCTTCTTGGTTGTCTTTGGTGTTTGTGGGTTGAGAAGTCTGGTAACTGCCACAGCTCACTGATTCAGGGCACTAGGGTCTGTCCCTTTCAGAACATGATAAGTAAAGTATTTCAACTTCTATTTTGTCCTCTGGTTCTAGTACATCAGGGTAGTTTTCTTTTTTCTTTAAATATGGGTTCTTTTTTAATCATTGCTTTCAAATAGTCCAATAATTTTGAAATTTTCTCTCCTCAATCTATTTTCCAGGTCAGTTGTCTTTCCAATGGGATATTTCACATTTTCTTCTTTTTTTTCATTCTTTGTGCCTGACCTGGTAGAGACCTTCCTGGCTCATATTGATCTGGTTAGTCACAGTCAGACATTCGGTGTCTTAACTCCAACCTAGTGATGTCATTTTGGTCCTCTTTGATAATGAAGGACAACATTCTTTTGATTTTATTTTTTCTTGATGTCTCATAGTCATCAGCTTCCAGTTGCCCAATTCTAATGTTTAAGCAATGATTTTTTTCTTCAGTGAGATTTTGTACCTCTTTTTCCATTTGGCCAATTCTGCTTTTTTTTTTTGTTTGTTTGTTTGTTTTTGGCAGGGCAATTGGGGTTAAGTGACTTGCCCA